>NC_066579.1:31051987-31356153 GCF_024323335.1 Lathyrus oleraceus
AATCAAAATGGCATTTTTTGACCTATTTCATTTAAATGCAAGTTTGACCAAGAGTTGACTTTTTGATATAGACATTTTTTCAACATTTGGCCAATTGGAACAGCTCAGAAATATCATTTAGAATGTGTTTGCAAGCCCATTTTATGCAGTACATGAGGCCATTGTTTGGTTGCTTGAATTGTAAGGAAAGTACAATTACACCATGCCATCCATACTTGCATTTTAGCCATGCCTTGTACCTCAAAAGGACAGCAATTATGCAGCATTTTTTCTGTCACTATGAACACATTTTGCAGCCATAACCAACAGAAAAGTCATTGCCTTAGTTGCTTGGATTTTGCAAAGAAAGTACATTGTCACCATGCTACCACATCTTGCAACCTTGCCTTGTACAGTCACATTGCAGAATTTTTCCCTCATTTCCTGTCATGAAATTAGCAGCCTACCACAACCAACTTGACATCCTCAAGAAACCTTGCCTTGCCTTGCATTTCCTAAAAAAAATCCTGTCAAAAACTCCACAGTTACAAGACAGCAAGAACTTGATTTTTTTTCTGTCAAAAAACCAATTCTAATAGCAGCCATCAAAAAACATACAAACCAATAGAAATCCACTCAGGCCTAAAAACTCCTTTGGTGCATTTTCATTTTCTGTCCAAAAACTCAAGGAGAACCAAAAGCTGGCTTGGCTTGAGGCAATATTTTCCAGCATTTTCTGTCATGGACCAACCCTAAGGTGGCAGCCACAAACCAGAAAAAACCTTGCAATCCTTGGAAACAGTTTTCACCATCAAATCTCATCTGCACGGCCAGCTTTTGTTCTGTTTTTCAAAGCACCTCTCCCATGGCAGCTTGGAGTTAGAGGCGAATCAAGCGAATTTGAGCTCAAGTCCTTCTGGAATTCATCATTTGGGACCATCATCTTCATCTGTTTCAAGCTTATACCACCAAAACAGCACTGCATCTTCTTCTGCTCTTCAACTTGGTATTTTTTCGAATCTTTCATTTTGTCAAACCCTCACATGTTTAGTGTAGTTCTTAACATGCTGAAGTTGATGCCCTTTGTCTCATATGAATTGGTTGGCTAACTTGCAAGAAATCTGGAAAATAAGTTTTATGCACATATGCTCTTTTGTTCGAATCTCACTCTATGGTGTGTTATACTAAAAAATGTGTTTAGATTTGTCCTCACCATGCTTCAATGCTTCCATTGATATGCTTACCAACCATTTCTGGAAAATCTCATGCATGAACATATGTTTGATGATTGATGTTTTTCTGTTGGATTCATGGATATTGTTGTGTGTTTTGGAAAATGGATGCTGGATTGTTACTCACCATGCCCTGATGAACACATTAGCATGTTTGATTTTAAGTTCTGGGCATGTGAAAAATTCGATGCATGATGATGATGAATGAATACTGCTGCTGTTAAACATTACTCTGCCCAGAAAATTTTCATGTTTGTGCTTGGTTGTTGCTGTATGATGTTACCTGAATACCAATATCATGCTATTGTGTGGCTTTGCTCGAAACTTGTTTGATGTTGATGAACATTGATGTTGAACATATGCTGTTGTGCTTGAATCATAAACCTGCCCAGAAATCCACATGGATTATGTTCTGTTGTTTGTGTTAAGATACCACTTGAATGTTGATGCTATGCTGTTGTATGCTGGTCGAGTTTTGTGTTGATGTTTGAATGAAAATGCTGAAGCATGGCTGCTAAAACCCTAAGGGTTTTGAAAACTCAGAAAATTTGAGTTGTTTGGCCCGTGCACTGTTCCATTGGCTGAGAGCCAATAGGAACATTTCATTTCCCTTTGCCAAAACGCGCAGCTTTGATAAGTGAGCGCCTAATTACACTAATGCCACGGTTGACTTTGCTTTGACTCCATCTTGCCATGCATTTTGTTCATGCTTGCCTCAAATTTCATCCAACTTCACAAATTAATTTCTCTTTCAATTTTCATCCAAAAATTATGAAATTTTTTCCTCATGTTCATGAATGTGTCCTCTATTTTATTGTGAATTTTAATTAATTTTCCATTGGCTGGATTTTAATTGATAATTATTTTCTTGACATGTATGCATAAATGATACATTGAGCCATTCCTTTTGTGAAATTGTCATGCCATATCCAATGAGCTTGAAATTTTTTGTGATGAAACTAGACTCACTCACCTTCATTTCCATATAAAGTTTGTGCATTTATCATTTGTGGATTGAGAGTTATGATTTTCTGAAGTTATGTGTTACATTTGGTGCTATATGAATGATATGCATTTTCCCAATTTTTGTTCATATACTTCCTGGCCTCCAAATCACTTGAAATTTTGCATGAATGATCTATCACATGTCTAGTTTGTGTATGAATTTTCTTGGATTTAACCATGCTGTTTTCCATTTGATTGAAAATTTCCTTCCATGCTTAGTCATTTGTGGACTTTATGTGATACACATTGCCAAATCTTTTGTGAAATTCTCAAATCTTATTGTATGACCATGAAATTTCATATGTGATAACTAGACATCTCAAGCTTTGCATTTGTGTTAATCTCACTCATTTCTCTGCTGTTTTCAAATTGATATGATTTTTTGAAGTTGACCCATGCTTGTTGACTTTCATTATGCTTACTTGAATTTGGTTTGACTTCATGATTTTAATTGACTGCCTTCCTCTCATCCAAATGCAATGAAATTTGACATGCTTGCCATTCTAAGTGTTAGGTTTGAATGTGATTTATTTCATAATTTTTGAGATTGTTTGGGTTGACTTTTGGATGAAGTCTTGCTGTTGACCTATTTGTGCTTCTTATTGCCATGCTTTGCATTCTTTTGCATATGAAATGACAATGATGCATGATTTGATTATGAATCCAATTGAGATTGCTTCTTAAATGTTTGAACATGAATTGGGTTGACTTTCCTTTGCTGTTTGACTTTTTTCTTTCACCCTTGACCCTAGGCTAGTCCTAGTGGTCTTCTGAGCTTACAATTGAGCTATTGTTTCAGGTTAAGTACCAGTGCTTCAAAGATCATTCAAATTTGATTGAGTTGAATTGTTTATCATGTGCTAACCCTTGTTTTGTAGGTAGACTCATGTAATTTGAGTCTTTGTGCCTTGCACAATTGGTCCCTCTGTGGTTGACTATTGGTTCATTTCTTTTGGTTTGAACTGCTGACTTGTTTACTAATAAGTTTGACTTTTTCAGGTACACTTTAGTTGCTTTAGTTGCTTGCTTTGCTATTTAGCATTTGCTTTGAGGTATAATTACTCCTTCTTCATGTAGTCTGGAGACCCGGTCTGTTATTTGACCGGGCAAACTGTCTGAAGTCCTCCTTAAGAGGCAATGCCTGTGTTTGTTTAAAATTGTCCCAAGCAGGAAAAGTCCTCATTTGAGGCAATTGGTGGAAGGTAGGGATAAGCAATCTATCCCCCACTATTCAGTTTGTCCTCTCTTTGCTCCCATTACATGGTTGAAGCATTGAGATAAAAACCCAAGATCTAATCGAGTCAATAAAGGGGAAAGAGTTCCACCTTTCTGAACTCCCCCACTTTCTATTTGATGCTCTCTCTGATCTGAGATAGAAGCAATGAGGCACACCCCTCATATCCTTTCATCTGCTTCACCTTAGCCTCTCAATGGCAAGGTTAAGAGCACCTGTGACCCTATTCCAGTTGGCTTCAATGCCAAACCCTCTTGTGTGAGCCCCCCTTGTCTTGGCTATAGAGTGTGCTGTTTGATATTCATTGATTGATTGATTGCTTCATATGCACATGTTTGCTTGTATGTTATGCATTCATCATCATTAATTGCTCATCAATGCATAATCATCTCATTTGTCTTTGTGACATTATCATTGCTGTTTACCCATTCAGGACAATTGTAAGACCATCCATTGGCCATTGCTCCTATGATATGGAAGTGAGTATAAGACCATCACCTTGGCCACTCATCTTATCTTTGCCTGATGCATTTACTTGATTGTATGTGAGGAAGCAACTGTAAGTCCCTGCAAGTTGGCATTTGCTCTCCTATGATCACATGTTGTTTTGTTTGTTTGTATGTGAGGATACAACTGTAAGTCCCTGCAAGTTGGCATTTGTATTCCTAGGACCATACTGTGGAGGTTAGAGTAAGCCCAGACAGATTGGCATCTGACATCCATGTCTTGTTTTTCTTTGTTTATGTGAGGTTGCAACTGTAAGTCCCTGCTAGTTGGCATTTGCTTTCCTATGATCATATGTTGGATATTGGTATAAGTCCAGACAGATTGGCATCCGGTATCCAAGTTTCATTTTGTTTAGGAGATTAGTGTAAGACCATTGAGTGGCCTCTGATATCCATTTCTGTTTTAGGAGACTGGTGTAAATCCATCTATTGGTATCCGGTATCCACATTTTATTTCTTTGTTTGAGGAGATTAGTGTAAGACCATTGAGTGGCATCTGATATCTAGTTTTATTTTAGGAGATTGGTATAAGACCAATGATTGGCATCTGATATCCGCTTTTGTTGACTTTCTTGTTTGTTTGTTATTATCCATTGCTATTCCAAAGGACACACTTGAATCATCTGCTATATGATTTCAAGAAGTGAACCTTCTAAGAAGTTTTACAATCCATCCTCATCCATTCATCATCCATTATGTCCTAAACCTTTTCACACAATATCTTTCAAACTTGACATAAGTGTTGTGCAAATATCTTCATGTTTTCTAACTAAAAAACCTGGACCCCAAGTCCTTGACTTTTTTCAAACTCCATTTTCATAATACTTCTTTCAAATCAATCTTAATCATACTTTGACTTCACTTTCATAATCACAATCAATTAACTTCACTCATTCACTTGTTTTGGCTCTGTCCATTGTTAATCTTTTCATGCATTAGCCATAGGTTTCAATTATCTTTGTGGTTGATGTAAATCTTGCCTATCCTTAGTGAGTCGACAGTAAGACTTCCGTACTAAAAACAGGGTTAACCCCTCCAGTACGTCGAAGCTATCCTCGCATGGTGGATGTTGGTCTTGGTCGAGTTTTCTCCCATTGATAATGAAAAGCCTCAGTGCTATTGTTTAAAATTGAATCCACCAACCTTTTTGAAATCTTTTAGCCGAACTACGGCGTTTTGATCCTTACCTTTGATGGAAGGTACGTAGGCAGCGGGTTCATCCGTTCAAACCCAATAATAAAATTGTATATTCTTTTCTCATCATCCCAATCATGTTTGCACAATACTTATGTCATAACAAATAACAATTTAGTACAACAAGTGTGAAAAGGGCTCCCTAGGAGTACCTAGGACGTAGTGGGTGCCTAACACCTTCCCATTGCGTAATTTACCCCTTACCCAGACTCTCTGATCTTTTTATTAGTTTTCTACGTGTAAAACTTCTTAGGCTTTTGTTCGCTTTTTAGCCAGTCCTTTGGATAAATAAAAGTGCGGTGGCGACTCGAAAATCATTGTATGCTTTGCTTATGGTTTAATCGATAAATCATATAGCGACGAATACACCGCTACAGAAAAGTGGCGACTCTGCTGGGGAGACTATCGATCCTTGGTGGTATTGCCTACTTTTCACCCTTGTTGTGCTATATTATTATCTGTTATTTGACATATTTTTGTACAATTTGGGATAACTGTATTGATTGTAATGTTTGAATTGCTTGATATACAATTGCTGTTTGCTTTGGTGATCTGTGAGATGAGTTCTATACCCGAACTCGAGTGCACTCTAGGATAGGAGAATGGCATAGTCTTGTTGACTGGTGTGGAGTATTCCTTAGCCAGTTGACTTGCGAGTCCATTCACTTGGTGGAGGTCATGTTGGATTAATAATGTCACACAAGTTATTTGTGGTTAGGCATTATTCTTTCAATCATGTGCCGCAGAAGCCAAGGACCGTAGTTTACCAAACCCATCTTGGCCTATTTTTTAGGACCGTAGTGCGGAGGTCGTTCAGATGTCAGTTCTGATACGATTGTCACGCGATACTACACTCATGAGAGTTTCTCTTGAGAATATTCTTGGAATACGAGTATTCGTTCCTCCGATAATATTCGAAAGATGGAACGATGATTATGGGAACCTCTGATAGAACATGTCTGGCAGGTTTAAACCCTAGTACACTCCCTTTGGGTGGTTCTTAACCGAGACTCCATGCTCGTGACTCTCAACAAACCCGTGATTCGTGGTTGAGTCGTTCAAACATTGTTAATATCAATGGATCCCGGATCAGGTGTAAAACCTAAAATCCACCAAAGCGGCTGGTTGATATTAAGGATGTTCGAGCCGGTTCATGTACCGTTAATATCAATGGAACTTGGGTGTCGATAAGGTGAAAACCTAAATCCACCAAAATGGATGATTGATATTAGGGATACATAGAGCTTTCCCCCGACCTTTGTTTGGTGTGCTTTGCTTGATCCTTGAGTGTGTTTGTTGCATTCATGCATTCACGCATTCATCCGCATTCATGTCATCACAAAAAGAAAATTTTCAAGGAACTTAAAGGGTTATTTGCAAAATTTTCAGACATGGAAAGACCGAAGAGGCATACAAAGAAGTACAGCTTTAGACAGCCCGATGTAAAAGAGTTAAGGAATCTGACATCGTATGTACTAGATCCCTTGGGTTTCAAAGCTCGCTATGGGAAGCTTCTACCACTGCTCACCACTCAGGTTGACGAAGGGTTGATGAGTACTCTGGCTCAGTTCTACGATCCGTTGCATCACTGCTTCTTATTTCCGGACTTCCAGCTATTGCCAACCTTGGAGGAGTATTCTCATCTCATTGGGATTCCAATTCTGGATCAAGTGCCGTTCAGTGGCTTAGAGGATATTCCATCTGCTCGAGAGATTGCCAGCTTGTTGCATATAGATGAAGATCTGATTAGAGCTAACCTGACTACCAAAGGCGGAATCCAGGGTTTTCCTTCCGAGTTCCTCATTGCCCAAGCTACCTTTTATGGGAAGGCCATGAGTGAGGATGCCTTTGAGGCTCTATTCGTGCTGCTCATCTATGGATTAGTGCTATTTCCCAACTTCGACAAGTTCGTGGACATGAACGCCATTAGGATCTTCTCGGTTCTTAATCCAGTTCCGACTTTGTTGGGTGATACATATGTCTCCTTGCACCTGAGGAATATGAAGAATGGAGGAGTCATTGTCTGCTGTTTACCCCTGCTGTACAAGTGGTTTATTTCGCACTTGCCGCAGACGGTTGCTTTCAAGGAGAACAAGGGATGTCTACGGTGGTCTCAGAGACTCATGTCTCTCACCAATGATGATATCACCTGGTATGATCGCGTGTACGATACCGTCCAGATCATCGACTATTGTGGTAAATTCCCTAATGTGCCCCTTCTTGGTACATGTGGTGGGATTACCTACAATCCTATACTTGCACGTCGCCAGCTTGGGTTCCCCCTAAAGGATAAACCTAATAGCATTCTGTTAGAAGGTGTGTTCTTTCAGGAGGGTAAAGATCTCCAAGGCCTGAAAGCCAGATTTGTCCGTGCATGGCGCAGTGTTCACAAGAAGAGTAGGAACGAGTTGGGTCCAAAGAACTGCATTGCTTTGGAGCCATACACCTCTTGGGTCAGACAAAGAGCTGCCACTTACTTGATGCCGTATGATCATCCGAGACCTACACCGTTGGATGTGGCTGGGCCTTCAACCCTCCCTACCCAACGTGTAGAGGAGTTGAGAGAAGAAGACCTTTCGCGTGCTTGGATCCGTGAGAGGGAGGAATTGCTGCAGCAGCTCAAGGAGAAGGACGCTATGATTGAATTCCTCGAGCACCGAGTGATCGATGATCCGAACGACGCTTGGACTTCTCTGCTTCCTCAGTCTTCCAAATTCTGGAAGAGGAGGTATGATCAACTTGCAAAGGAGAAGGCTGACATGGAAGCGGCCTATGAGAGAGAGATCAAGAAGTTGTGCACTTCTCGTCTTCCAGCATCCCGAGCTTTTAGGGATCCATAGGATGTCATTTACCTTTTCTCTTTGTAATTTAAAATGCTGTACTTTTTGTCTTGATGTATTGAATGAAATATTTTCCATGAGGAATCAAAAATGCTTAAATTAATCAAAATATTGCAAATAATACCCTAAGGGTTCCGTGAAAACAAAGCATTTGCACAAGCATTTCATGCATCATTCTTGCATAAACAGGTACCCTTTGTTTCTGGTCTTCTTGTCCTAACCTCTGTTCTTCATTTATTTTGAAGACAAGCTGACTCACCGGTATTATACGCGAGTCAACTCTGCAAGAATCATGGAGCAGTTGGAACAAGAGAACAGAGAATTGAAGGAAGAGGTCGCCAGACTTGGCGCTTTGATGGAGCAACTCCTTGCCGCTCAGAATCAACCTGCTCCGACGCCTGCAACTCCTGCTCAGAGGACAGTCATTTCAGAGGTAGCTACTTCTACAGTGCCAGTCAGCACCCACGCGCCCAATGCCATGCCGCCCGGGTTTCCTTGGGGCATGCCCCCAGGTTTTATGCCAGATATTCCTGCGCCAACCTTCGCTCAAATGCCGGCGTCTAGCTCGGTCCCTATCGTCGCTCCTCCTGTCGTGCATACCATGCCAAGGGTAGACGACATCATCTATCACTCCGAGCCATCTGAGGGCGCAGACGTTCATGAAAAGATGGATGCCATGAACGATCAATTCCTTGAGCTGAGAAAGGAATTGAGGACTCTTCGAGGCAAAGACCTATTCGGCAAGTCTGCAGCCGAACTCTGCCTAGTTCCCGGTGTCAAGATACCGATCAAATTCAAGGTCCCGGACTTTGAAAAATACAAAGGGAACACCTGTCCGCTTGCTCACCTGGTCATGTACGCCAGGAAGATGTCAACACAGACTGATAATGATCAACTCCTGATTCATTATTTCCAAGACAGTCTATCTGGTGCCGCGCTCAGATGGTACATGAGCTTGGACAGCGCCAACATCAGATCTTTCAATGACCTTGGCGAAGCTTTCGTCAAGCAATATAAGTACAACGTCGATATGGCGCCTGACCGAGATCAACTCAGGTCCATGTCCCAGAAGGACAAGGAATCGTTCAAGGAGTACGCCCAGAGATGGCGAGAGCTGGCAGCTCAAATCACTCCACCGCTGGAAGAGAAGGAAATGACCAAGATTTTCCTGAAGACTCTTGGCTCATTCTATTATGAGCGGATGGTAGCAAGCGCTCCCTCTGATTTCACCGAGATGGTGAACATGGGGATGCGTCTCGAAGAAGGTGTCCGTGAAGGACGGTTGGCTAAGGATGATAGCTCTTCCTCTAAACGATATGGGGCGTTTAAGAGGAAAGAAGGTGAAGCACATGCCGTTCAATCTCAGCCCAAACACAGAAGACCCTCTGTTCAGAGGAATCCTGCACGACATGTCAGTCATCAGCACCAGGTGGCTCACGTAGCACCTGTTTTCAAGGACAATACTCCTCAACATCAGCAATATCAACATCAACAGTATCAGCATCAGCAACAATATCAACAACCGCAGTACCAACAACAACAATCTCGTCCACAGCAACAGGCTTATCAGCCTCGTGGGAGTACGAGTAATCAGGCAAACATGGGTTACGAAAGGAAGAAGATCAGTTTTGATCCGATTCCTATGTCGTATGCGGAGTTATATCCCTCTCTAATAGAGCGGAAGTTGGTTTCTCCGAGAGATCCTCCGGCTATACCGGTCAACCCTCAGTGGTGGTATAAGCCTGACCTACACTGTGTCTATCATTCTGGTGCTCCGGGCCATGATATTGAGAATTGCTTCCAGCTGAAGACTAAGGTGCAAGACCTTATGAGAAGTGGAATCCTGAGTTTTGAGGACTCAAGCCCGAACGTCACCAAGAACCCATTGCCTGCGCATGGGAAATCTGTCAACATGATTCAAGAATGCCTTGGGAGGTACAAGGTCAAGTATGTCAGCCACATCAGGCAGTCGTTGGTTGATTTACATAAGATGCTGTGTCAGTACAGTTATTTGGAGCATAACCACGACAAGTGCCGCGTTTGTTCGGTTAATCGTCTGGGTTGCGATCAAGTACGCAGAGAACTTCAGAAGTTGTTGAATGAAGGTACCATTGAGATTCTCCAGAATCGCAATGTTGATGAAGTTGAGCCTGAAGTGAATGTCATATCACCAGTGTTCAAGCTGCCCGAGCCAGTTGTTATCCGCTATAATAGCAACAAGCCGAAGGTTTCCCCTTCCTTGGTCATTAAACCAGCTGGCCCTGTGCCCTATTCATCTGACAAAGCTGTACCCTTCAGATACAATCCTGTAGCTGTCCAGGATGGGGTCGAAGTACCTTTGCCTTCCACTTCCGTAACCAATATTGCTGATGTCAGTGGGTTGACCCGGAGTGGTCGTGTGTTTTCCGCACCTGCTAAAGCCCCTGTTGCTTCTGAATCCGTTGAGCGCCCTGTGGGGACTGCTGTGAATGTTCAGAATCCGGCACCTGATGTTGCCAAACCCTCCTCATCCGTACGAAAGACTCCTGTTTCTTCAGTTGGCCCAAGTGGCATTGTTGATGAAGAATCTGATGAGATGCTGAGGCTCATCAGAAAGAGTGAGTACAACATTGTAGACCAGCTTCTACACACGCCCTCCAAGATTTCTATTCTTTCTCTACTGCTGAATTCAGAACCCCATAGGGAATCTCTGCAGAAGGTCTTGGACCTGGCATATGTTGATCACGACGTCACCCTGGAACAATTTGATAGCATTGTTGCAAACATTACCGCTTGCAACACTTTGAGCTTTTGTGACGCTGATCTCCCTGAGGAGGGAAAAGACCACAACATGGCTTTACACATCTCTATGAATTGCAAATCTGATGCAATGTCCAATGTGTTGGTAGACACTGGATCTTCTCTTAATGTGTTGCCAAAATCCACACTCTCTCGACTATCATATCAAGGTCCTCCTATGAGGCAGAGTGGGGTTGTTGTGAAGGCGTTTGATGGGTCGCGCAAGACCGTGATTGGGGAAGTTGATCTCCCTATCAAGATAGGACCAAGTGATTTCCAAGTCACTTTCCAAGTAATGGATATCCACCCATCTTACAGCTGTCTCTTAGGCAGACCATGGATTCACGAGGCTGGCGCCGTGACATCCACCCTACACCAGAAGCTGAAATTTGTGAAGAACAAGAAATTGGTTGTAGTAGGGGGAGAAAAAGCTCTCCTGGTTAGCCATTTGTCTTCTTTCTCGTACATTGACGCAGAGGATGAAGTTGGAACTCAGTTCCAAGCTTTATCTATTGATGAACCAATCGAGAAGAAGTCTCCTTCATTCACTTCCTACCGTGATGCTAAGCTGGCCATTGAATGTGGTGCAGTTGCTGGATTAGGGAAAGTGCTTGAACTTGAAGACAATAGATCCCGGACTGGCATTGGCTTTGGTTCTGGGGCATGCAATGAGCAAGGTCTGTTCAAGAGTGGAGGGTTCATTCACGCCAATCAACATGAAGAAGAGGAAGCTGCTGCCATCATTGAAGAGGAAGCAGAGGACATGAACAATTTTGTTATTCCTGGTGGTGTCTGCCACAATTGGGTCGCTGTAGATGTTCCTACAGTCATCCCTAGATCAGAGTAAATTGTTCATTTTGTTTAAAACCTTCTCCCATGCCAAAAGGAGAAGTGATGACATTGTTGGCAGCATTTAATACAATGATGTTTTCATTCAATTAATGCATTAACATTTGTTTTTCCTTTGTTTTCACTTTTTGCTTTTCTGCATGAAATCAGTGATCACAAAAAACCATAAAAACAAAAAAAACAAAAACAACATTTTTCATCTGCATAATGGTTTGCTTGTTTAAATGCTGAAGTTTTTTTCCTTAACCAAAATCATTATGCAGATTGATCCTAAAACCCATTGAACATAATGATCCAACGCTATCTCCCAATTTTGAATTCCCTGTATTTGAGGCAGAAGAAGATGACGTTGAGGGGGTTCCTGATGAGATTACCCGTCTTCTTGAGCACGAAGAGAAGATCATTCAGCCACATCTCGAAGACTTGGAAACAGTCAACTTGGGGTCTGAGGATTGTGTTCGTCTGGTGAAGATCGGGGCACTTCTCGAAGGTCTGTCAAGGAAGATTTGGTCAGTTTGCTACGAGAATATTCAGATATCTTTGCTTGGTCCTATGAAGACATGCCGGGTTTAGATACAGATATTGTGCAACATTTCCTGCCTTTGAAGCCTGAGTGCGTGCCTGTGAAGCAGAAGCTCAGAAGAACTCATCCAGATATGGCAGTGAAGATCAAAGAGGAAGTTCAGAAGCAAATTGATGCGGGGTTTCTGGTGACTTCGACATATCCTCAATGGGTGGCCAATATTGTGCCTGTTCCTAAGAAGGATGGAAAAGTCCGTATGTGCGTTGATTACAGAGATTTGAATAAAGCTAGCCCAAAGGATGATTTTCCTCTACCACACATCGACATGTTGGTAGACAACACAGCCAAATTCAAAGTCTTTTCCTTTATGGACGGATTTTCCGGTTATAATCAAATTAAGATGGCACCAGAGGATATGGAGAAGACAACATTCATCACACCTTGGGGAACATTCTGTTATCGAGTGATGCCCTTCGGTTTGAAGAACGCCGGAGCCACGTATCAACGAGCTATGACTACCTTGTTTCATGACATGATGCACAAGGAGATCGAAGTCTATGTTGATGATATGATCGCTAAGTCCCGAACGGAAGTTGAGCATGTTGAGCATTTGTTGAAGCTTTTTCAGCGTTTGAGAAAGTTCAAACTTCGCCTGAATCCGAACAAATGTACATTTGGAGTCCGTTCCGGCAAATTGTTGGGTTTTATGGTAAGCGAAAGAGGTATTGAGGTTGATCCTGCAAAGGTCAAAGCAATACAAGAGATGCCTGCACCCAAAACTGAGAAGCAAGTTCGAGGTTTTCTTGGCCGCTTGAACTACATTTCCAGATTTATATCCCACATGACTGCCACATGTGCGCCGATATTCAAGCTCCTCCGGAAAGATCAGTCGCATGATTGGACCGAGGATTGCCAGAAAGCTTTCGACAGTATCAAAGATTATCTGTCTGAACCTCCGATTTTGTCTCCGCCTGTGGAAGGAAGACCTCTGATCATGTACTTAACAGTTCTTGAAGACTCGATGGGTTGTGTACTCGGTCAACAAGACGAATCAGGGAAGAAGGAGTTTGCTATATACTACCTCAGTAAGAAGTTTACTGATTGTGAGTCTCGATACTCTACACTTGAGAAGACGTGCTGTGCTTTAGCTTGGGCTGCTAAGCGTTTGCGCCAGTACATGATAAATCATACAACTTGGTTGATATCCAGAATGGACCCAATTAAGTATATCTTCGAGAAGCCTGCTTTAACTGGGAGGATTGCCCGTTGGCAGATGTTGTTGTCTGAGTATGATATTGAGTATCGAGCTCAGAAAGCTATCAAAGGTAGTATCTTGGCTGACCATCTAGCGCACCAGCCGATTGAAGATCATCAGTCTGTTCAGTATGACTTCCCTGACGAGGAAATTCTGTATTTGAAGATGAAAGATTGCGATGAGCCTACACTTGATGAAGGTCCAGAACCTGGTTCCAGATGGACGATGGTGTTTGATGGCGCTGTTAATCAATATGGAAATGGAATTGGGGCAGTGATTATCACTCCTCAAAGTTCACACATTCCGTTTACAGCAAGGCTAACTTTCAAATGCACGAACAACATGGCGGAGTATGAAGCCTGTATAATGGGACTTGAAGAATGCATTGATTTGAGAATCAAGTATCTTGATGTCTATGGTGATTCGGCCCTAGTTATCAATCAGATCAAGGGTGAATGGGAGACGAACCAGCCAAGTCTCATTCCGTACAGAGATTACGCAAGGAGAATTTCAACATTCTTTACAGAAGTTGAATTTTATCACATTCCTCGAGAGGATAATCGGATGGCGGATGCTCTTGCAACGCTTGCTTCCATGATAGTGGTCAGACGGTGGAATGATGTCCCCAATATTACTGTGATGCGCTTGGACAGACCAGCTCACTTATTTGCAATCGAAGAAGTGAAAGATGACAAGCCTTGGTATTTTGATATCAAAAATTTCCTCCAGAACCAGGTCTACCCGCCTGGGGCATCTGTGAAAGATAGGAAAACTTTGAGAAGGTTGTCAGGCAGTTTCTACCTCAGTGGTGAAGTGCTGTATAAGAGGAATTTCGATATGGTTTTGCTCAGATGCGTGGATAGACACGAAGCAAACCTATTGATGACTGAGGTCCATGAGGGTTCATTTGGTACTCATTCCAATGGACATGCCATGGCTAAGAAAATGTTGAGAGCGGGCTATTATTGGCTGACAATGGAGTCTGACTGTTGCAAGTATGTGAAGAAATGTCACAAGTGTCAAATTTATGCGGATAAGATTCATATTCCTCCGACACTCCTGAATGTGATTTCATCACCATGGCCTTTCTCTATGTGGGGAATCGACATGATCGGCATGATTGAGCCGAAAGCATCCAACGGGCATCGGTTTATTCTCGTAGCGATTGATTACTTCACCAAATGGGTTGAAGCCGCTTCATACGCGAATGTAACCAGACAGGTGGTTGTGAAGTTTATCAAGAACCAGCTGATTTGCCGTTATGGTGTGCCAGAGAGGATCATTACTGATAATGGATCCAATCTGAACAATAAGATGATGGATGAGTTGTGCGCTGAATTCAAGATTGCACACCATAACTCCTCTCCTTACAGACCTAAGATGAATGGGGCTGTTGAAGCTGCTAACAAGAATATCAAGAGGATCATCCAGAAGATGACTGTCACGTACAAAGATTGGCATGAGATGCTGCCATTTGCTTTGCATGGATACTGTACGTCTGTACGCACTTCAACAGGGGCAACCCCTTTTTCTCTTGTTTATGGCATGGAAGTCGTTCTCCCAGTAGAGGTGGAGATCCCATCAATGCGAGTCTTGATGGAAGCCAAGTTGACTGATGCTGAATGGATTCAGAGTCGTTATGACCAGTTGAATTTGATCGAAGAGAAGCGATTAACTGCCTTGTGTCATGGTCAGTTATATCAGCAGAGAATGAAGAAAGCATTCGATAAGAAGGTCAAGCCTCGTGTGTTCCGAGAAGGTGACCTCGTGCTCAAGAAAGTTTTGTCTTTCGCGCCCGATTCCAGGGGCAAGTGGACTCCAAACTACGAGGGTCCATATGTTGTTAAGAGAGCCTTTTCAGGCGGTGCTTTGATGCTTACAACAATGGATGGGGAGGATTTCACTCGTCCTGTGAATTCAGATGCAGTCAAGAGATACTTTGCCTAAAAAAAAAAAAAAAAAAAAAAAAAAAAAAAAGAATATGCAAATGAAAAAAAACAGAATAGCTCGCTAAGTTGAAAACCCGAAAGGGCGGCTTAGGCAAAAATGAGCGTCTCGGTGGAGAACCCGCAAGGGTAATCCAGGCAAAAATTAGAGACTTGAAAAAAGAGAATATTTGCATCCCGCTAGATTGAGTACCTCACCCTGGGGCAATCTAGGCAAAAATTAGGGATTTGGCAAATAACTGCATCCTGACAAGACTTTCTGGTTTATCGGTCGTCATTTCGTCAGAAGATTCTCGATTCGTCGTCAACCGAAGCTTCGGATACATCGAGATTCAAATTGGTAGAGAAAGGATCATTATGTTCAATGTAGCCCTCTTCCAATATATATCACTGATTTCAAATTTGTACAGATCTATGGAGTCTTGCCATTTGCAGACTACCATTCTATCAAATCAATTTGAGCTTTTTATCCAATTATTTGCACTCCTATTTGTTTCAATTCAACAAATGTTTTGCATGTTTTAAATTGATAAAATATCATTGTTTTAAACAAACAAAATTTTTCAAAAAAATTGTTTTAAACAAAGTGAACATTCACAAGATTGAAAGGATACTCAAGAATATCTCAGTGCTCTCCCGAGGGTGGCATGATTTCCAACAGGTAGGACATTGGTTCATATTCCTGGTTTGGTGGTATCTTCTTTCTTCAGATCTTTGTTGGGGTTGTTCCTCAAATAGAGTTGTTGTTGGGGTTGTTCCCCCAGTATAGTCGCAAGCAGAGTGTTGTTGAAGACTTTGTTTTCTCCAGCAGCAGTTTTCCCAGCATGGGTGTTTCCTTGTGAGTTTCGGCGGTTGATGGTTTGTCATCTTGGTGCCCCGTCACTTTCTCCAGCGGGTCGTATGCCCCAGACTTTATTTGTCTCCTCGGCAGTCATGAGTAGAGCTGTTATTGATATCCCCATCGGATTCGCGAGCAGAGTTGTTATCACTCTTCCCAATGCAGTTGCCAGCGGAGTTGTTTCCTCAGCACGATCGCTTTCTTTTGAAGACTCGGTAAGTCAGCGGTTTGATACCCGGTACTTTACCTTTTCCCCGGCGAAGTCGTCTGCGGAATTGTTGCTATCTCTCCATCAGAGTTTGTTCTCTTCAGCAGAGCAGGATTTATTTTCCTATTCAGCGGTTGATTGGGTCGACATCCCAGTGTTTTCAACCATCTTTTTTCTCAGCATAGTCTGCAGAGTATTTGTTATGGCAATTTCGCCTGTTGAGTACTCCTTCAATCCCCGGTATGGTCGGATGATGGCTCTACCATCCAGAGAACGGATTGATTTCCTGACTGTTTGTGATCCCCAGTAGAGTGGCTTATATTGCAGAATCTACTTGTTGTGATCAGTTTGCTATGCATATTCTTTCCCAAGTAGAGTGGTTCGTTGCAGAATCTACTTGTTTGATTTGTCCTCCCTCAGTGGGTTGTTCCCCAAGAGAGTAGCCGACAGTTTTCCCCAGTAGAGTTGCTTATGCGGTTAGATTCTATTTGGATGATATCACTCTCCCTCAGTGGGTTGTTCCCCAGCGGGGTTATGTGGAGTTGCTTCTACAACAGTTCGTGCTTGTGCAATGCATCCTTTTGTTTCTCAGTTGACACTGAGATCCCCTGCAGATACTTTGGGACTTCTCTTGTTCCCCTACAGATTCGTCTTGGTGACTGCTTTGCCCATTATGACTTTCTGTACCCTGATTGGGTTGTTTCCTGATATCTCTGATCCTCTGCTTCTTCAGCAGTACCCGCAGATCTTTGCTTTACAGCATGAAGATCTCCGCAGATTGGCTCTCCAACTGGTTGTTCCCCTGGAAGTATAATACCGGACGTTTTGATTCCTGAACCTGTTTGTGTTGGAGTTGTCTGTTTTGTCAGCATTCATCAAACATAAATCACGCATATTCATGCATACTCAAAAACATTCAGATATTCATGTTGCATTTCTTGCCATGTATCTTTTGCTTGTCGTGTTCTACTGCACGGGTGATATAGATCTCTTTATAGATCTCCCCAAGCAGATGTCGGGTGTTTAAAATCTCTCCATATAGAGTCAGCCCCATAAGCAGAAAATGTTGCCTTTCCTTCTGCAGTTCCCCACTGAGATATATCCTCGTGGATGACGGTTTCTTCTGTTTCCTCCCAACACATATATTGGGATGGATGTTCCTATTTGAGTTACATCCTCATTAGGACGTGTCTTGATTCAGCCTGTCTTTTCGGATTATTCCCGAATTGACTATTTGTCAAATGTCTTGTGCTTCCCAGTGGGTTGTTCCCCAGTGGAGTAATTTTGGGCCGCTACCCTCATACCTGTGGTTATAAGTCCTACTTTTCCTGGCTTTCTTGACAGAATTTGTGGTTATACACCTTTTATTCTCCAGCCAGAGTTTTGGTTTTCTACCTAACAGTCGGTAGTTGTAAATCCTATTTTCCTGCTCTCCAGCAGTTTGTGGTTTGTTATAAACCCTATTTTGGTTTCCCGTGCGGATTTGTGATTCGTTCTATCCCCACGTGGAGTTGTTGGTCTTCTATCCCGTATTCGGTAGATGTAAACCCTAATTTTGTGGTCATCTCCACCCTTTTTGGCCCTCTGCCTACAAACCAGCAGTCGTAAGTCCTATCTTTGCGGTTTTTCTACTTACAAACCGGTAGTCATAAACCCTGTTTTCTCCACTTGCAGAGTTAACTTTGTTGTTCATCTCAACCGATGACAATTTCCCTTGTGGTTATCTTCATCTAGTTCTTGATGTTGATTTTCCTTTGCTTGGATAAGTCGCTCAGATCAGTACTTATATCCCTCGCAAGTCTTTTGTGGACAATTGCCGTATGCTAGCAATTTTATCCCCAGTAGGTCCTTTCACCTTGTGTCAGTGATTGTGTTCCCTGGATCATTGGTTTTCACCAGTGAATCCTCAGCAGATCGCCTTTCATTTACCCTTTTGTCGGTAATGTCTGTTGCTCCTTTTGATTGGTCATCATTATATACCTATTCTGGTATCCTGATGCCTTTCTTTTCGGATTTTTATCCTATAAACAACCTACAACCCGGTTAAGGATAATCTTCCATGCGAGGTTATTATTCACGTTTTGACGGCTATGAATAATATGTCTCATGCGCTCTTTGGTCGGAATCCTTTGTTGATCTTCCCCAGTCGAGTAAGATTCGTATTCCTTGTGGGATCGAATGTCCATCCTATAAACAAGTCTGCTGTTCTAGCTTTCTTCAGGGTGATGAGTGTTTTGGAACACAAAACCAATTCACGTCTTCGGATTTTATCCTACAAACAACCTACAACCCGGTTCAGGATAATATTCCTTTGTGAGTATTCTATCCACGTTCTGACGGTAATGGATATTATATCTCGTTCACTCTCGAGTCAATCTTTTGATTGTTTTCTCCACAGAGTCAGATTCGTTTTCCCGTTGTGGATTCGAATGTCCATCCTATAAACAAGTCTGCTGTTCTAGCTTTCTTCAGGATGATGAGTGTTTTGGAACACAAACCAATTCACGTCTTCGGATTTTATCCTATAAACAACCTACAACCCGGTTCAGGATAACTTTCCATGCGAGTACATTATCTACGTTTTGACGGCTATAGATAATATATCTCATGCACTCTCTTGTCGAACACTTCGTTTGTTTCCCCAACTGAGTAAGATTTGCATTCTTTACAGAATCAAATATCCATCCTATAAACAAGTTTTCTTTCGCTCTCTTCAGGATGATGAGTGTTTTGGAACACACACCAATTCACGTCTTTGGTCGGTCACCTGTTACATACCTACAACCCGGTATCCTTGGTGTTCCTTCCTGATTTTTTGTTACCCTCATACCGGTAACACCTCATTCTTTGGTGCTTCCTCAGTGAAGTTTTTCCCGTTGCTTCTCCCCAGGAGTCAGCTTGTGTCTCTCCAATGGATTTATTTTCCTTTGGATTTCTTTTCCCAGTGTGAGTCCTTCACTCCCCAGTGAGGCCTACAGTCTGTTTTCTGTTATCTTCTAATCAGAGTTATGTCTTGTACACGCTGTGTCAGTTTTGTTTATCCCCAACCAGAGCCTTGTTAGAGTCTCTGTTCCTGGTGAGTGTATTACTCCGATAGGATCGTCTTTTCTTCTGTGTTAACCATATTCCCCACAGAATTTGTGTCTTTTGCATACATACATTTGCATCATGAGGTCTCTTAGGGACCAAAATTTGTCTCATTACTGTTATTTAAGCCCATTCTACCGCGTCGAGATGAAGATTTCTAAACTTCACTTCTCCGGCTAGCATGACCTTAAATAGGGGCATCTGTAAGACCCCAATTTTGGCCCTAAGATCCCTCATGGCCCATATCATCTCATATCATAGCCTCAAGGATCATTGCATGCCTTTGCTTCCCTCCTAGTGGGTAGGTTGCCTTGTGTGTATGGTTCTTGATCACCAAGCATGTTTTGCATTTGTATATTATTGCTTTTCATATGTTTATCATCCAAAAAGTACAAAAATATTGTCAGTCTAACCTTGTTGCTTGCAGTTGAAGCAATTATCAGCAATTAGGTCAAAGACAGTCAACAGTCAGTCAAAGCAATGGATGGTGGCCATTCTTGCAGAATTTGGGCACCATGATCAATAATCAAGAGTTCATACAACTTGGGACATCATTGGAAATCAAGGTCTCAAGGGATTAGGGTTTGAAATTCATCAGAAGTGGTTCAATCATGCAAAACCCTAGAAAAGTCAACAGAAAGTCAAACTTGGTCAACTGGCCATTTAATCAGTGATTTGATGGATGGAATTGATTTGAAGGAGTTCATTCATGCTTATATAAGCCTCATATGTCATGTCCAACCTCATCATGGAAGAATTTGAAGTCAAACAGAAAATTTCCAGAAATGGAAACTGGACCTGTAACTGAAACCTGCCATAAATGGAAAGTCTTGATCCTCAAACTTACATCATGATACAAGCTTCAAATGAATTTTTGCCCAACATAAAAGTTGAAGATCTTGTTCTCCCATTTCCAAAAAGTCCAAGAACTCTCAATTCCCATGTGTGGTTGGCAAGTTATGATCGAATCGATTTCGGAAAATCTTGAACTTCAAAGGGCCATATCTCTCAAACCGTTTGGCCAATTTTGGTGGGGTTTTTTCCTACAAGTCACATTTGATCCCCTCTTTCCAAAAATATAAATTTCATGAGCCAAAACTTCACCAATCAAAATGGCATTTTTTGACCTATTTCATTTAAATGCAAGTTTGACCAAGAGTTGACTTTTTGATATAGACATTTTTTCAACATTTGGCCAATTGGAACAGCTCAGAAATATCATTTAGAATGTGTTTGCAAGCCCATTTTATGCAGTACATGAGGCCATTGTTTGGTTGCTTGAATTGTAAGGAAAGTACAATTACACCATGCCATCCATACTTGCATTTTAGCCATGCCTTGTACCTCAAAAGGACAACAATTATGCAGCATTTTTTCTGTCACTATGAACACATTTTGCAGCCATAACCAACAGAAAAGTCATTGCCTTAGTTGCTTGGATTTTGCAAAGAAAGTACATTGTCACCATGCTACCACATCTTGCAACCTTGCCTTGTACAGTCACATTGCAGAATTTTTCCCTCATTTCCTGTCATGAAATTAGCAGCCTACCACAACCAACTTGACATCCTCAAGAAACCTTGCCTTGCCTTGCATTTCCTAAAAAAAATCCTGTCAAAAACTCCACAGTTACAAGACAGCAAGAACTTGATTTTTTTTCTGTCAAAAAACCAATTCTAATAGCAGCCATCAAAAAACATACAAACCAATAGAAATCCACTCAGGCCTAAAAACTCCTTTGGTGCATTTTCATTTTCTGTCCAAAAACTCAAGGAGAACCAAAAGCTGGCTTGGCTTGAGGCAATATTTTCCAGCATTTTCTGTCATGGACCAACCCTAAGGTGGCAGCCACAAACCAGAAAAAACCTTGCAATCCTTGGAAACAGTTTTCACCATCAAATCTCATCTGCACGGCCAGCTTTTGTTCTG
This sequence comes from Lathyrus oleraceus, assembly GCF_024323335.1. Lineage (NCBI taxonomy): Eukaryota > Viridiplantae > Streptophyta > Magnoliopsida > Fabales > Fabaceae > Lathyrus > Lathyrus oleraceus. Next base: position 31,073,391 of record NC_066579.1, read on the forward strand.
TTTTTCAAAGCACCTCTCCCATGGCAGCTTGGAGTTAGAGGCGAATCAAGCGAATTTGAGCTCAAGTCCTTCTGGAATTCATCATTTGGGACCATCATCTTCATCTGTTTCAAGCTTATACCACCAAAACAGCACTGCATCTTCTTCTGCTCTTCAACTTGGTATTTTTTCGAATCTTTCATTTTGTCAAACCCTCACATGTTTAGTGTAGTTCTTAACATGCTGAAGTTGATGCCCTTTGTCTCATATGAATTGGTTGGCTAACTTGCAAGAAATCTGGAAAATAAGTTTTATGCACATATGCTCTTTTGTTCGAATCTCACTCTATGGTGTGTTATACTAAAAAATGTGTTTAGATTTGTCCTCACCATGCTTCAATGCTTCCATTGATATGCTTACCAACCATTTCTGGAAAATCTCATGCATGAACATATGTTTGATGATTGATGTTTTTCTGTTGGATTCATGGATATTGTTGTGTGTTTTGGAAAATGGATGCTGGATTGTTACTCACCATGCCCTGATGAACACATTAGCATGTTTGATTTTAAGTTCTGGGCATGTGAAAAATTCGATGCATGATGATGATGAATGAATACTGCTGCTGTTAAACATTACTCTGCCCAGAAAATTTTCATGTTTGTGCTTGGTTGTTGCTGTATGATGTTACCTGAATACCAATATCATGCTATTGTGTGGCTTTGCTCGAAACTTGTTTGATGTTGATGAACATTGATGTTGAACATATGCTGTTGTGCTTGAATCATAAACCTGCCCAGAAATCCACATGGATTATGTTCTGTTGTTTGTGTTAAGATACCACTTGAATGTTGATGCTATGCTGTTGTATGCTGGTCGAGTTTTGTGTTGATGTTTGAATGAAAATGCTGAAGCATGGCTGCTAAAACCCTAAGGGTTTTGAAAACTCAGAAAATTTGAGTTGTTTGGCCCGTGCACTGTTCCATTGGCTGAGAGCCAATAGGAACATTTCATTTCCCTTTGCCAAAACGCGCAGCTTTGATAAGTGAGCGCCTAATTACACTAATGCCACGGTTGACTTTGCTTTGACTCCATCTTGCCATGCATTTTGTTCATGCTTGCCTCAAATTTCATCCAACTTCACAAATTAATTTCTCTTTCAATTTTCATCCAAAAATTATGAAATTTTTTCCTCATGTTCATGAATGTGTCCTCTATTTTATTGTGAATTTTAATTAATTTTCCATTGGCTGGATTTTAATTGATAATTATTTTCTTGACATGTATGCATAAATGATACATTGAGCCATTCCTTTTGTGAAATTGTCATGCCATATCCAATGAGCTTGAAATTTTTTGTGATGAAACTAGACTCACTCACCTTCATTTCCATATAAAGTTTGTGCATTTATCATTTGTGGATTGAGAGTTATGATTTTCTGAAGTTATGTGTTACATTTGGTGCTATATGAATGATATGCATTTTCCCAATTTTTGTTCATATACTTCCTGGCCTCCAAATCACTTGAAATTTTGCATGAATGATCTATCACATGTCTAGTTTGTGTATGAATTTTCTTGGATTTAACCATGCTGTTTTCCATTTGATTGAAAATTTCCTTCCATGCTTAGTCATTTGTGGACTTTATGTGATACACATTGCCAAATCTTTTGTGAAATTCTCAAATCTTATTGTATGACCATGAAATTTCATATGTGATAACTAGACATCTCAAGCTTTGCATTTGTGTTAATCTCACTCATTTCTCTGCTGTTTTCAAATTGATATGATTTTTTGAAGTTGACCCATGCTTGTTGACTTTCATTATGCTTACTTGAATTTGGTTTGACTTCATGATTTTAATTGACTGCCTTCCTCTCATCCAAATGCAATGAAATTTGACATGCTTGCCATTCTAAGTGTTAGGTTTGAATGTGATTTATTTCATAATTTTTGAGATTGTTTGGGTTGACTTTTGGATGAAGTCTTGCTGTTGACCTATTTGTGCTTCTTATTGCCATGCTTTGCATTCTTTTGCATATGAAATGACAATGATGCATGATTTGATTATGAATCCAATTGAGATTGCTTCTTAAATGTTTGAACATGAATTGGGTTGACTTTCCTTTGCTGTTTGACTTTTTTCTTTCACCCTTGACCCTAGGCTAGTCCTAGTGGTCTTCTGAGCTTACAATTGAGCTATTGTTTCAGGTTAAGTACCAGTGCTTCAAAGATCATTCAAATTTGATTGAGTTGAATTGTTTATCATGTGCTAACCCTTGTTTTGTAGGTAGACTCATGTAATTTGAGTCTTTGTGCCTTGCACAATTGGTCCCTCTGTGGTTGACTATTGGTTCATTTCTTTTGGTTTGAACTGCTGACTTGTTTACTAATAAGTTTGACTTTTTCAGGTACACTTTAGTTGCTTTAGTTGCTTGCTTTGCTATTTAGCATTTGCTTTGAGGTATAATTACTCCTTCTTCATGTAGTCTGGAGACCCGGTCTGTTATTTGACCGGGCAAACTGTCTGAAGTCCTCCTTAAGAGGCAATGCCTGTGTTTGTTTAAAATTGTCCCAAGCAGGAAAAGTCCTCATTTGAGGCAATTGGTGGAAGGTAGGGATAAGCAATCTATCCCCCACTATTCAGTGTGTCCTCTCTTTGCTCCCATTACATGGTTGAAGCATTGAGATAAAAACCCAAGATCTAATCGAGTCAATAAAGGGGAAAGAGTTCCACCTTTCTGAACTCCCCCACTTTCTATTTGATGCTCTCTCTGATCTGAGATAGAAGCAATGAGGCACACCCCTCATATCCTTTCATCTGCTTCACCTTAGCCTCTCAATGGCAAGGTTAAGAGCACCTGTGACCCTATTCCAGTTGGCTTCAATGCCAAACCCTCTTGTGTGAGCCCCCCTTGTCTTGGCTATAGAGTGTGCTGTTTGATATTCATTGATTGATTGATTGCTTCATATGCACATGTTTGCTTGTATGTTATGCATTCATCATCATTAATTGCTCATCAATGCATAATCATCTCATTTGTCTTTGTGACATTATCATTGCTGTTTACCCATTCAGGACAATTGTAAGACCATCCATTGGCCATTGCTCCTATGATATGGAAGTGAGTATAAGACCATCACCTTGGCCACTCATCTTATCTTTGCCTGATGCATTTACTTGATTGTATGTGAGGAAGCAACTGTAAGTCCCTGCAAGTTGGCATTTGCTCTCCTATGATCACATGTTGTTTTGTTTGTTTGTATGTGAGGATACAACTGTAAGTCCCTGCAAGTTGGCATTTGTATTCCTAGGACCATACTGTGGAGGTTAGAGTAAGCCCAGACAGATTGGCATCTGACATCCATGTCTTGTTTTTCTTTGTTTATGTGAGGTTGCAACTGTAAGTCCCTGCTAGTTGGCATTTGCTTTCCTATGATCATATGTTGGATATTGGTATAAGTCCAGACAGATTGGCATCCGGTATCCAAGTTTCATTTTGTTTAGGAGATTAGTGTAAGACCATTGAGTGGCCTCTGATATCCATTTCTGTTTTAGGAGACTGGTGTAAATCCATCTATTGGTATCCGGTATCCACCTTTTATTTCTTTGTTTGAGGAGATTAGTGTAAGACCATTGAGTGGCATCTGATATCTAGTTTTATTTTAGGAGATTGGTATAAGACCAATGATTGGCATCTGATATCCGCTTTTGTTGACTTTCTTGTTTGTTTGTTATTATCCATTGCTATTCCAAAGGACACACTTGAATCATCTGCTATATGATTTCAAGAAGTGAACCTTCTAAGAAGTTTTACAATCCCATCCTCATCCATTCATCATCCATTATGTCCTAAACCTTTTCACACAATATCTTTCAAACTTGACATAAGTGTTGTGCAAATATCTTCATGTTTTCTAACTAAAAAACCTGGACCCCAAGTCCTTGACTTTTTTCAAACTCCATTTTCATAATACTTCTTTCAAATCAATCTTAATCATACTTTGACTTCACTTTCATAATCACAATCAATTAACTTCACTCATTCACTTGTTTTGGCTCTGTCCATTGTTAATCTTTTCATGCATTAGCCATAGGTTTCAATTATCTTTGTGGTTGATGTAAATCTTGCCTATCCTTAGTGAGTCGACAGTAAGACTTCCGTACTAAAAACAGGGTTAACCCCTCCAGTACGTCGAAGCTATCCTCGCATGGTGGATGTTGGTCTTGGTCGAGTTTTCTCCCATTGATAATGAAAAGCCTCAGTGCTATTGTTTAAAATTGAATCCACCAACCTTTTTGAAATCTTTTAGCCGAACTACGGCGTTTTGATCCTTACCTTTGATGGAAGGTACGTAGGCAGCGGGTTCATCCGTTCAAACCCAATAATAAAATTGTATATTCTTTTCTCATCATCCCAATCATGTTTGCACAATACTTATGTCATAACAAATAACAATTTAGTACAACAAGTGTGAAAAGGGCTCCCTAGGAGTACCTAGGACGTAGTGGGTGCCTAACACCTTCCCATTGCGTAATTTACCCCTTACCCAGACTCTCTGATCTTTTTATTAGTTTTCTACGTGTAAAACTTCTTAGGCTTTTGTTCGCTTTTTAGCCAGTCCTTTGGATAAATAAAAGTGCGGTGGCGACTCGAAAATCATTGTATGCTTTGCTTATGGTTTAATCGATAAATCATATAGCGACGAATACACCGCTACAATGTCTATCTGAAATCAAACAGATATTGGCTTGTGGAGCGACATGTGTTCTGAGATGTCGAAGAAAGAAACCACAACCACCAGCGGTTTCACCTTCAACCAGAGCAAAGGCAATGAGAAAGACATTATTGTTGTCGTCTTGTGCAACAACCATAAGCAAAGTACCCTTGTATTTGTTGTATAACCATGTTCCATCAATTTGAATAATAGGTTTGCAGAATACAAAACCTTTGATGCACGGTTCAAACGCCCAAAAGAGACGGTGAAAGATTCTATTTCCAGCAACACAGGTTCCGTTTGGCGTAAATGTTGGCAATGTCTCCATAATTGCAACAGTTCTTGGTACGTATGTTTTCAGGGCCCATAAAAACCATGGCAAATCTTTGTATGAATCCTCCCAGTTGCCGAATACCTGTTCAACAGCCTTTGTCCTTGCAATCCAAGCTTTCTTGTAAGATGGAGTATAATTATATCTTGTGACGATATGAGATATTATTATACTCACCTTCACTGATGGGTCTTTGTTAACAAGCAGCAAAATGTCTTGACATATCAATGCAGACATTGCCAACATTAGTTGTAATGCAACTGTGAGGTGGGTCTATAGAAGCTATCTCCCACGAGTCACTTCTCTTTTTGCGAGATGCAGTCAACCGAAACTTGCAAAGGATGTTATGACATTCGATGAGATACCTTCTCGAATCAGTGCGTTTCGCAGTGAAATCAGCAGAGTTATTCATGTGAAATTTTTTGATAGCTCGCAGACATTCTTCTTTAGTGCGGAACATGTCTCCCACTTTTAACTCACTCTCTGATCGTGGATATGGGTTATAAAAAACATTGTTGGATGTTTCATCTTCATGCAGGTCCATGTTTGTCATATGTCGAGGCGGATTATATACATGACTTGGAGGTAATGGCGTTGGTTGACCATCATCTTCAATGTTGTTGTTCAACATATGATCGACCTGTGTCTGTCTCTTCTTCTTCTTCATCAATGACGTTGACTTCTTCTTCTGCTTCTGCTTCTGCTTCTGGGTCAGCATCATTTGAGTTTTCTGAATCAAATTCATCAGATTCAACTTGATTAGTTATCTGAGATTGATGAGATGGTATAGTTGGTTGAAGAGTAATATATAACTCAATAGAGTTGCAAACAGAATGTTCGTGAGTAACAAAGATATATTCAACATTTTCATCATCTCGTACCTTCAGCAGGAAAAATTTGCATTGACTGTTCTAAAAAAATGGATTTTGATATGTGACCTGTGACACAAGACCATATCCTATGCATGATTCAATTCGTTTTTTCAAATGCAAGAAATTTGAGTTTCTCTTGATCGTAAGTCGGATAGTATCGGTGTTTTGAAAACAAAACTCATATAAATCAGACTCATATGTCTCACCATTGCAGTGAGCATTGATAGTATATTTTGGTGCAGATGACATTGTAATATTTCTTGTGCAGACGAAAAGTAATTTTTTGGTGCAGATGAATTTGTGTTGATTGTTGGATGTAGATAGTAAGACACTTAAATAGGTAAGTGATGTGTCAAACATGCAAAGCTAGAGGAAAGTGATGTGTCAAGCATGCAAGCAAGAGGAAAGTGATGTGTCAAACATGCAAGCTAGAAGGAAGTCATGTGTCAATCATGCAAGCCCTAGCGCCAGTCCAATTGGCGCCAACTTGTAATGTTTGTATATGGGCATCAGTCCAATTGGCGCCAACTTGTCTTCCATGCAGACCTCGTAACTAAGCATGCAGAGTCATGCATGTGCCATACTAGGTTAATATGTTACATGCATGCAAGCCTAGGGGAGGCGCCACTTTGATTGGTGCTAGCATGTGACAATTGCACATGGGCGCCAAACCATTTGACATGCACATGCAATCACCATTATCCATGCATTCATACTTTTGCATGTCACACCTTATAAATAGTCAAGAAAGTCTCACATTTTTTCCTCACCAACACTCACTTTTTCCTCAACAACAACAACTCTTTCATCTGTAATAACCACTTTTTCAGCATTTACTCCGACAATATGTCTCTCGTCACAATGGGTGAATCGCACAGAGGCACAATTGCAAACATAGCAACTTATGTAAGCATTTAATTCTTCTATTATTTGTCTATAATAATTTTTAATAACGATACTTAATTTGTTGTTTATCTTTTATAAAGTAACATATGTTGTTGTTTCTTTTATAGGATGTTTCTAGGTCTCAAACTCGGGTCCACGAATTTGTACACATGGACCCGATGATTCAACTGTATGTCGAACTCGTCGGTTTTGGACATATAAGCAAAATAATGTCTTGGTCGGTGGATAACAAATTCATTCTTGCGTTATGTGAAAGATGGCGTCCTGAGACACACACATTCTAATTTTCAACCGGTGAATGTACCGTGACGTTAGAAGACGTCTACATGTTATTGGGACTGCCTATCGAAGGTAAGGCGGTAAATGGTAAAACCAACTATGCGAATTTAATTTGCATGGACCTCTTGGATGCTGATTTGTTAGATGATAACTCGAGAGGTCAAGGTATACTCCTTTCACGCCTTAAGGCATATTATAGCAGCTTACAATTAGATGAGAACTCTACCGAAGAGGCTCGAATAATAAAAACTAGGTGTTACATTATGCTTTTAATTGGTTCATTTTTATTTCCCGAAGGTAGTGGTTTTAGTATGCATGTTATGTATTTACCTTTACTAAGACATGTAGATAGAGTAGGAAGTTACAGTTGGGGATCCGTTTGTATGGCTTATCTTTATATCTCTTTGTGTAAAAATTCACACAAAGACACATCTACCTTTTTTGGATGTGTTGTTTTGCTCCAAGCATGGGGTTGGTCCAGATTACCGTCCCTAGCGCCCGTCAGCAACAACCCTTTCACATTCCCGTATGCACAAAAGTAAGTTCTTAAAAATGGACTATATTTACTTACTTTATCGATTATTATCTCTAAATAATATTTTTACCTTTATGGTGCAGATGGTCGGCACATGGTATGAGTTATAACAAATGTCATATACACTGTATTACCCAATATCGCAATCTCTTTGATCACCTTCGACCGACAAATGTATGGCCATTAACCTAATTATTTCGTAATAATTTGTTAATTTCTTCTACCAAATTTATAATCTAACATATGTTCACATTTCAGTTCATTTGGCATCCATATCTAAATTTGGATCATGACCATGAAATCAACGAATAAGACGCAGCCGTTTGGACTGCATGCACACCGATCATAAGATTCACCACTGTGGAGATGCACAATAGTGATCGTGTTAAATTGCAGTTAGGTATGCTTCAATACATCCTAGATCCCCAGAAAACTTAGGAGAATGGCATCTACGCAAAGTTAACGACCAATGGAACTTTAACCCATGGCAAAGCTTCGATATATCTGAGTGTCGCAAATGGAAACACCGATATGACCATGTCTTAACTGACGTTGTGATGCCAACTGAAGAAAAACCAAGTCGTAATTATATGGCTTGGTACAGATCGGTTAGATTTGAGTTTAACGCCGAGGATATGTACCTATATGACCCACGCCAGGAAACTTACACACCAGAAGGCTCAACATCTAACCCCCAACAACATTGCCATACCGGTTACTCACAACCCCTAATCCATCAAAAATTTTGATCCACAAACACACAAACCTACAATCCTAACATGTCAAACACCCACCACAATACCAAGAGCATACCCAATACCACCACCAACATCTAGATCATCATCAAGACATCCAACACCGCTTTGCACCTAACACATCACCCTATCAAAGTCGCCTTAGCCAAAACACTCAACGATCATTTAACACCAATTGTCCTTCCTCATATTATAGTCAAGAAGCCCAAACATCTCAAAACCAAAACCTTCAACAACCATATGGCTACCAAACACCACAACAACCATTTCAATCTTTCCTCGACACATCATTCACACCAATGTCTCCTTTCAATCATCTCGGTCGCCCTCCAACAACTCAAACACAACCCAACTACTCTGGCATGGGTCATGAACTCAGCTATGACGATACCCCTTCGATGCATACACAAGACTACGCTGATTTGTCTGACTATCTGAGGCAATCTCCTGCAGTTGATGGTAATGTTCCTGGGCCCTTAGATACTCAAATACCTAGGGTGAATCATCAACGTGGGTTAGGGCCACGGGTTCGGGTAGCTAGGGGGTGTGGGACCGGAGGTCGGTTAGGTGATCTCGATCATCGACATTAGTCTTTTTTGTGTAAACGGATTTTAATATTAACATGAATTGGTCGGATTTCGATTCTATCTATCATGTACAATGTTTTTCAATAAAAATTACAAAACACACAGGTGCCAAACCAATTGACACCTCCTTTAATGCTTAACACATAGGCGTCAATTGGCTTGACAACACAAGGAGCACTAGTCAATCCAATTGGTGCCTCCTCTCTAAGTTTAAGAGCTGACGCCAATTGATCTGACGCATCCTCTTCAAAGTGAGGAAGATTGATTTTTTTTAAAAATAGGATCCTTTTTGGAATTTTTTTAAAACATGGATATTTGGGTAAAAAAATTCCCCATCCACATCTACGTCAAATTTATATAATATTATTCTAATTTGTGCTACTATATCAATTTTATTTTTTATTTTTATTTTATATATCTATATAATTAAATTATTTTATGACATGAGGACTTCTTTGTTAAATATAATTATACATATAAATGATTTTTATTCTTGATTTCCGTGAGCATTGAAAAGCATTCAAATGCCAAATCATTTAAAAAAAAATATATTAAAGAATATTATTTGAAAACTAATTAATATTATATACAAATTGTACCACAGTATAAGTCATTCTACATTACTAATAATTAATGTTATTTTTTTATTATATTTTATTATATTTTTTAATTATTATTATTATTTTTTCTTTTTTTCTAAATAAATTTATATTTCTCATATAAGACAATGTTATAAAAATATTCATAATTTTTCATTTTTATTCAATAATCATTAATTTTCTTATTTCGTGTGAAAAGTCAAAAACAACTTATAATAAAAAAACAGAGTTAGTACTAAAAAATATATATTTGACATGTTCATCTATTTGAAAGAAAAAATATATTTCGAATTTAAAATAGTAATTTAAAATTTGAAAAATTAAACTCATTATCTATGTTCTATGTCAGCCAAAGACCCACGATCCGCCCGTTCGTGTCGACCAAGATTGGAGACCCTCTGGTTCGCCCGACCAAAGGATTGTATTAATTACTCCTCATCGGCTAAATGCCCAATAGCTCGACGCTCATTGTCTCGCCTATTCTGCCAGGCCCAAGGTATAAATACCTTTGTAAGAGGTTCATAGGTACACAATCTCTTATCTTCATATTCACTACCTTCAAACTTGAACCCTAAACTGACTTGAGCGTCGGAGTGTTAACCATGCAAGTACCCCTTAGATCCATTGTATCGAAGACGAAAATATTGTTAACAACATCACATCAACACTGATACCTCTGGTTCAAGAAGCATCGTGATCACAATCTTCGATCCACGGTATCACAGAAAGGTAGTGCATCGGAAGCTTTATTCTGGCATAGTTTCCGCAATATCATCACTTATGGTTCGCATCAGAACAGTTTTTTAAAGCATGAGCAAATTGTAGAAAGAGAAATATTTATTTAGAAACTTTGCCCATCCACATCTACGTCAAATTTATATAATATTATTCTTATTTGTGCTACTATATCAATTTTATTTTTGACTTTTCTTTTATATATCTATATAATTAAATGATTTTATGACATGAGGACTTCTTTGTTAATTATAATTATACATATAAATAATTTTTATTCTTGATTTCCGTGAGCATTGAAAAGCATTCAAATCCTAAATCATTTAAAAAAATCATATTAAAGAATATTATTTGAAAACTAATTAATATTATATACAAATTGTTACATTACTAATAATTAATGTTATTTTTTATTATATTTTTAAATTTTTATTATTATTTTTTCTTTTTTAGAAATAAATTTATATTTCTCATATAAGACAATTTTATAAAAATATTCATAATTTTTTATTTTCATAAAATAATCATTAATTTTCTTAATACGCGTGAAAAGTCAAAAACGACTTATAATAAAAAATGGAGCTAGTACTTAAAAATATATATTTGACATGTTCATCTTTAAAGAAATTATACAACTAGTGCATAAAAATAAATTTTATTTAAAATTTAAAATTTCGAATTTAAAATAGTAATTTAAAATTTGAAAAATTAAACTCATTATTTATGTTCTATGTCGGCCAAAGATCCAGGATCCGCCCGTTCGTGTCGACCAAGATCGGAGACCCTCTAGTTCGCCCGACCAAAGGATTATATTAATTACTCCTCATCGGCTAAATGCCTAATAGCTCGACGTTCATTGTCTAGCCTATTCTGCCAGGCCCAAGGTATAAATACCTTTGCAAGAGGTTCATAATTACACAATCTCTTATCTTCATATTCACTACCTTCATAGCTACACACTCGTTTTATAATATTTCCTTTACCTTCTCATGCATCCTCTCCTTCATTCTCTGATCAACTAGCTCTTCAATCGATTTTTTCGGAATTTCGTAACTCTGTAACGATGATCCAAAAAATAATCTCAGGTTGACACCTCGTTCAACAACAAGAACACGCTCACCATGCTTCTTTTTTCCAACCCCTTCTAGAAGTATGTCATGGCGTCGTTTTAGAACAAAAGCACCAACATTGGATTTTTCAACCAAAAAATTCTACAATATAAATAAAAGCTAATTACCAAATTGAATTAAATACAGTTAATAATGTTGAAAAAATAATTGACTTACAATCTTATCACCAACTACGCGTGTAACCTCTGATGTGAACTTGTCTTCCGTTCTTTGACATGCGCTCATCCATTTCTCATGGCGTGATAGTGGAGATAGGTTGTGATCAATTCTTATAGAAGGATCTTCCAAATCTTGTTCTCTTTATTTTATTTTTTATTTAATCATTTATCTTCCAATTTATCATATTATCAACGAGACAATCTATGAGGATAAGTATTTTTTGCCCTATTCTCTTTTCCTCTTTGACTTTTAGCCAGGAATTCATGAGTGTTGTGAAACACAACAAACCTCTCCTAAGTGCCTTAATTAATAAAACTATACATCTCATGTAGAGGCTTTAAGTTGCACTTCAACTTTTTAATATTATTTATTGTGAGTTGTATCTTGAAGCCCCTCCAACGTTTACCAACATATGATATCCATTTCTTTGCTAGCTTATCATCATCTTTTGGAACAATAAAAAAATTCTAAATTTACATAATAAATTTACTAATAGTATTAAACAAAAATAAATCAATGGTCATGTATACTTGTAAAACAAATCATGAAAGTTAAAATAAATACCTCCAATATCGATCCATATACTTGTTTTCACTTCACTATAAACATGGCTCCAATCATCTAACAAAATGCTCGCTTTTTTTTACCAAGTGAATTCCAAGTAACTCTTAAAAGTCGTAGCATTTTCACCATAACACTTACCATTTTGTAAACAAAAATTGATCGAAAATCTAACATAGGTGTTGCATACTTTTGTCAACATAGCCATCACATTGGCACCTTTAGAATTTCTTGTACTTTTAGTCTTAGTAAAGGCGGTTGTAGGAGATATGGTGGTTGTAGGAAATGTCGTGGTTTAATCACACATCATTGTATTAACAACAACAATGACAATAAACAATTTACTTAACACAAATTAACAAAGGCACCTAATGTGAGATTCATATGGTACATATGGTACATTTTACTTAACACAACATTAACATTTTCTAATAGCACTTCATAAGTATATCTCATAAACATCTTACTTAACACAACTTCAAAAAAAAGGAACCTAAAAACACTTCCTAAGAATAGCCTCAACAAATATACCTAATGTGAGATTCATGGTACATATGGTTATTTTACTTAACACATTCCTAAAAATACATCATAAGAATAACATCATAAACATTTTACTTAACATAATATCAATAAAATCAACACTAAAAATGAAAAACATATTTTACTTAACCCATGGTACATGTGGACTTTACTTAACTCATGGTACATATGGACTTTTGTCAACATCAACACTAAGAAGTGTGGAAACTTGGTTTGTATGTGATATCCTTTTAATAAGGACAAATATTTTACTTTTGATGATGATAACTTTAGTTTAATGATGACAACTGATGATGACAAGTCAAGTATAAGCGGTTAAGCAGTTAAAGATGCAAACCAAAGAATTATGGTTTGTTAGACTTGACTATCCGATGATGACAACTAAATAAAAGTCATCTCAAGCCACATACAACTAAACTCAAGCAAGTGTCTACAATAAGGAAACTATTTGATAAAGTCTTGAAGTGCAAGGAAGTTTTGCCTTAAGTAGCCATAGTGAAAACTAAGTTATCCATAAGGGCGTTTTCCTAAAAATAAGTGGCTAAAATCACATACACATGAAAACATTTTTAAACTAATTTTTCTCAAGAAAATACTTTCAAAAATGTCCTGAAGTCATGCCATATGAGCTGGAAGATGTTTGAAAAGATTTGGGCAAATTTTATGTTTGCCAATCGATTGACACTTTATCCCAATCCATTGAGAGATTTCAAAAATATTCCCTAATCAATTATGACAGCATTTTAATGACGATAACAGTTAAATATATTTTTCTTTCCATTTTTAACTTGGTAATCGATTGTAAAGGAGCCAACTAATCAATTGGGACATGTTCCCAATCGATTGGAAAGTCTTACAAAGCATTTAAAACGATTTTCTTTTTGAGCCAACCTCTAGCCTATAAATAGAGGCCCCTTCTCTCATTTCAAATTATGCATAATCGAGTTTCATTTCATACTCTCTCTCCCTCTCATCTCTCTCTCTCCTCATCGCTCGCTGCCGTCTCTTCTCCTCTGCTCTGCTCTCTCTCCTCTCTCTCTCTCCTCTCTCTCTCTCGCTCTCTCTCATCTCTCTCTCTCTCGTCTCTCTCTCCTCGTCTCTCAGCATCTCGTCTCTCTCTCTCTCGCTCTCTCTCTCGCTCTCTCTCGCTCTCTCTCTCTCTCTCTCTCTCTCTCTCTCTCCTCGCTCTCTCTCTCTCGTCTCTCTCTCTCTCTCTCGCTCTCTCTCGCTCTCTAATCTCTCTCTCTCTCTCTCTCTCTCTCTCTCTCTCTATCTATATAGATAGTATATATATATATAGAGAGATGATATATATATATTATATATATATATATAGATATATATATATATATATATATCTATATATTTATATATAGATATATATATATCTATATATATATAGATATCATAGATTATATATATATAATGTATATAGATATGAGATATATATATATATATAATCTATATATATATATATATATATATATATATTATATATAGATATATATATATATATATATATATATATATATATATATATATATATATATCTATATATATATATATATATATATATATATATCTAGATATATATATATATATATATATATATATATATATATATATATATATATATCTATATATATATATTATATATCTTTTTCTTTTACTTTTTCTCACTAAGTTTTAGCTGAAGTTCTTTTTGTGAGAGAAGTTATAATTTTGGAAGGGTAGATTTGTAAGTTCTCCAAGGAAACTTTGTTTATACATTGGTTGAATATCTTGTTCAATTAGGGTTTGTTAATTTGGGTTAGAAACTAAACGTGTAAAATCTTTGGTTTTAGGATTGTGTGATCAAACTCTTATTTAGGTTCGAAGCCTCAGCCTATGATAAAAGCTTTCAGAGGTTCTTGATTATCCTGTGGTAAAACCAAGTTAAGGTTAAAATTTATCCTGGTATTAAAATCTTGCTAAGGTTCGAGATTATCTCGAGTTAAAACCTCAGGTTATTGGTTATCTCGTGATAAAACTAAGGTTTAAGGTTTGTGAGCTCAGTCTGGTGTTAAAAGCTCCCAAAAATTTGTTTAGAAGCTTAAAGACTAACTGGTCCAATATTCTCGTGGAAAGGAAACTAACCACTTCGATCCTCTGTTTGGAAAGGAGATTAATCCATTAGATTTGTTGTTTGAAAAGTAGACTAACCACTTAGATCCGTTGTTTGGAATGAAGACTCACCACTTCACTCTATTGTTTGTGGTTTGGTTGCAAGTCAACCTTAAAATTCATTTTTCCTTGTATAAAGAGGTTTCGTGAGTATAACTAACTAAAAACTCTTAACTTTATTGGATACTCTAAAGATCAATTCTTGGGGGAGGAGTAGGTCATTTTTCTTTGTTTGATTGAACCTCTGTAATTTTCGGTGTTCTCTCTTTCTCTTAACTTTTTATTTTCCGCAATTTATATTTTACAAATTTTACTTTCTTCGCTGCTTAATATTAAAACAACCTTTAAAATATATTTAAACTTTGATTCTAAACAAGAAAGTTTTTTAAGCCATGTTTTTTGGAACCACACAATTCACCCCCTTCTTGTGTGGAAAATCACGTGTTCAACAAAAAGGATAAACTTATTTCCATTTTTATCAAAATAATCAGAATAACGGAATAAGTAACCAAAAAAGTAGTTTCCCTCAAAATAATCTATAAGCAATGAGAATTGCACACAACAAATCTAATATTTCTAAATTACGTGTATGGATAAAGTGAGTTACGTACCGAAAACATGATGAAGAAGATACGACAACGGTGGAGGAATGTTCGTTGATGTTTTGTTGTCTTTCATTTGTTTCAAGCTTCAATGGTGCTTCAATGGCGTTATGACATATTCAAAGGGAGGAAACATACATATGTTGGAAGAGTTGATGTTCGAACACTTACATGTGTAGGAAGAGATGAAGTTTCAAAAACGATGATGGAATACATGTTTAGATGTAAGGGTGTTTAGATAGAGAAGATGAAGATGAAAATCACATAGGATATATTTTCTTAAAAGACCGTACAGTTTCGCAGGAGAATGAATATGGAACAAGTGTTGAAAAGGAAATGAATAGTTAGAGTCTAGTTTTGAGAAATATATGCAAAATAGATTTTCTCTCTATTAGACAATCCAACTGAGGGAATAGATAAATTTAAAATAAAATAAAAACATCATGTGAAATAGATAGATAATATTTCCTCTCAATTGAAAGTTCCACCTGAGAGAATAGATAAATTATAAATAAATAAAATAAGAAATGTGCAAATTTAAAAATAAATAAATAAAGTAAAAATACAAAAGATGGATTTTGAGGTTTGGTCCATGAGCCATATTTACTATCAGTTGAAAGTTTCAACCAAGGAAATAAATAAATTATAAAAAATAAGAAGAAGAAAGGTACCAATTTAAAAAAAAATAAAAGTTAAAATACAAAAGATGGATTTTGAGGCTTGGTCTCAAGCCACATTTCCTCTCGTTTGGAAGTCCCGGTCGAGAAAATATATGACTTTTATTTTTTATTTTTTAAATTGTAACATTGTGCGCCTCATATATAGGTTGTTTAAGGTGAAAGATTTGTCATAAAATATATTAGTTGTACTAATGTATATTGGTTAAAGAATTGGTTTGTAGTGTTCAGCGTTGTTGATTATCTGTTGCACAAAAAATACTTTTCTATTAATTTTACAAAATAGTGGAATGCCCAACAAATTTTCAATGGTAAAATCATTGAAGAGTGGATTAAACTCTAGAGATAACGAATGAGCTAAACCACTATAAATATAGTGTACATTTTTCTTCTCCTTATCTCTTTTACATTCTTGCATAGTATCACATATCTTATGCCGTTTGTCATTTTAAGAATATCATGCTATTAGATTTCTACCTTGCTTATAGTGATTTGTTGTATAAGTTTAGGTCTATGATAAATATAATACCTTGAATATTGTATCTTATGATTATTATTGTAAAATCTCTTAACTTTAGATTGAAACAGTCAATTGATCAAAATTCAATTTGAACAATGTGTAAAAATTAAGTTATGCTCATTATTGCATGCTTATTTAAGCAACTTCATCTATCTCGGTTGTGATTATTTTTTATCATCTCTTATAACTGTGAAGGACATTGAAATGTATCTTTTTCAAAACCTCTGTTATGTTTTTCTCCAGTATATTCAAATCTCCATTCTTGATCATTCGATTCTCATATTCTTCACCAACACTCACTAGGTTAAACATAAGAAACCACTCACTAGGTTAAACATAAGAAACCGCCATTACATCCCGTTTTAATAAATCAAATCATTATTTTGATCTTATCCATTTTGATGTTTGAGATCCTTTAAAAATCAAAATTTTATCATGGTCATTCCAAATTCTTAATTATTGTTGATAATTTTAGTAGATACACTTGGACTATTCTAATAAAAAACAAAGCTGAAACTAATAAAAATGTTATAAATTTCAATAAAATGGTAGAAGTGCAACATAATTCAACCCTTATAATAAAAAATAAAAATGGATTGGAATTCATCACCCAAATTTTTATTCATCTAAAGGAAATATACATCAAATCGAATGTGTGGAATCTCCCTAACAAAATGAAGGGCTGAGAAAAAACATCAACATATTTTAAACATAGTAAGAATCATTATTTTTCAAGCAAATACTCCAAAGGTATTTTGGTATTATGTTGTCGACCATGCAGTTTTTATCAAGAGTAGAGTTCCAAGTCATATTTTGAAAAATATGCGATTCACTATCTTTTGTATAGTGATGATTTACATGTTTTAAACTTTGGAACTCTAACATATGCAACAACCATTCATGTTCACATAACTAAAGTTGATCATAGAGGAAGAAAATGTATTTTCTTGAGTTATAAGTAAGGTGTAAAAGGAAGTGTTCTTTTGGATCTCAATAAGAAAGAAATTATTCTATCTAGAAATATTGTCCATCATGAATATATTTTTCCTTTTAAGCCAAATTGATATTACCATACGCCTTTCAATTCAGATATATCAGTTTCTAAATCTGAGTCCTCCAATATCCCTGATGGTCTTACACATTTTGAAAGACAAAATCTTCAACCTTCACAACCATTACATCTTGAATTCATTCAAACTAAACACCCAAGTCCTTAGCATACACACATCTAATTCTAATCTAGACGTTAATCAACAAAACACAAATTCATCGAGGCTTATTAGAAATAGGCATTGCTCCGGCTCATCTAGAAGATTAAGTGTGCAGTATCTTAAATTACTTCGAAAAATTAACAACTTCAAATACTTTCTATCCCGTTTTTTCATTTCCTTCTTTTGAGTTTTTGTCTTCTAATCATCAGTCTTTTAGTATATCTGTCACACAAGAATCTGATCCTAAAACTTATGAAGAAACTTCCAAAGATGAGCGTTGACAAATGCTATGAATTTTGAATTAAAGCCATTATCCAACAATGATACTTGAAAGTTGGTTGATGTATCACCTAATATTTTGAAGTATTTTGAAGTATTTTCTTGATCTTGACTCAAAAGAAAGTATTGTTGTCTCACAAAGAAAATAATGCCTAGAAACGATGAATGATCCTTGATTACTTGCGTCAAAGTCTGCTGCAACACCCTTAAATCCATCGTCAAAGTTGCATCAAGATAGAAGTAAACCATTTGAAGATATCACCTATATTTATTGCCAAAATTATTTCAAATTTCCAATCCTCTAAACAAGAAAATGTATAAAAAGCCAGAGAGTATTACAGGCAAAGAAACAAAAACAGTCTTTGCCAACCCTTGAGACACTTGTGGTTCCTCTTCAATGATAGTTTCTAGCATTAAATAACGTGTCGGTTTCTTATAATAATTTGATGTTACGAGTGCCGGTGCAACTTCACCCCAGTTATTGATTGATTTCACCATTTGTGATTGTGTGTATCTTGAGAGAAGCTTGTGTACTTAACTAAAATTATATTATGTTAAAAGATGATTTTATTGGTGGTAGAAGGTAGAACTTGTTGATTATGTAGAAGAGAAAACATTAGATTTTATATAGGAGGGCAAAGAACCTATATTTGGCTTGTACCATGAAAATCAGTTTCTAAAAAATGGTGTTCCAGTATTGTAGGGGCGAGGACTAAACTTTCAATGACAGTATTAGTGTTTGAATGTGTCTTCTTTGACAACTAATTTCTTCTTTTGGTTGTTACAACAGCATGGGACTCCTAAAATGTACAGCTACATATTTCATTTTGTATTACCATTTTACAACGACTAGAAATTTAATTCAATATATTTATTTGAAATTGATTTATTGATAATCATAGATCACATCTAAATAAAGAGATACAGTATATCGTAAGAATGTGTGATGGTTCGTGGAGTCAATAATCAATGAGTCAACTTGTTAAATGCTAGAGTAATGAGAACTATTGGTTAAATGTTCTACCACAACGAGTCAACCTGTTAATAGCCAGTGGATGCTTGGTAAAGGTAATAAGAAATTTTTTTTAACTATCGACTCAACTTGTTGAATGCCCTTAATGACAATCATCCTTTTCTTCATGCTGAAGTGGTGAATTTCATTCATAAGATGTTTTTTTGATAAAGTTAGTTTGCGATCTCGTGTGGATTAGAGTTGCTCATGCTGATCTCGTGTGGATCAGAGCTAGTGAGTTAGACCTGGGGTGATCTCGTGTGGATTAGAGTTGCTCATGCTGATCTCATGTGGATCAGAGCTAGTGAGTTAGACCTGGGGTGATCTCGTGTGGATTAGAGTTGCTCATGCCGATGATCTCGTGTGGATCAGAGCTAGTGAGTTAGACCTGGGGTGATCTCGTGTGGATTAGAATTGCTCATGCCGATGATCTCGTGTGGATCAGAGTTGCTCATGCCGATGATCTCGTGTGGATCAGAGCTAGTGAGTTAGACCTGGGGTGATCTCGTGTGGATTAGAATTGCTCATGCCGATGATCTCGTGTGGATCAGAGTTGCTCATGCCGATGATCTCGTGTGGATCAGAGCTAGTGAGTTAGACCTGGGGTGATCTCGTGTGGATTAGAATTGCTCATGCCGATGATCTCGTGTGGATCAGAGTTGCTCATGCCGATGATCTCGTGTGGATCAGAGCTAGTGAGTTAGACCTGGGGTGATTTCTAAAAATTTCTTGGCTTACTCTATGTCTTGGTTCAATGTCAAGAATGGATAATACTTGTGAACAATCTGATATTCAAGCTCAAACCAGTGATCATCGATAGTGAGGTATTTTAGGATAAAAATGTGTGTACCTCAATGTGACGTTTTGATACTTTTTTTTATAGTAAGGTCATAGGATTTTAGGCTCATCGATAGTGAGGTATTTTAGGATAAAAATGTCTACTTCAATGTGACATCTTGCTACTCTTTAGGATTTTGGAGCCAAAGGAACATTTGTCTTCTCAGACTTAATGTAAAAACCGACTTAACTTTTCAAATCTTTAAAAAAAAATTATATCATAATTCACCACCTCTTTATGTTTGTAGTCATTGAGTAACAAATGGTATTAGAGTCTAAATCTTGTTTAAAAACTAATCATTTGTTTCAAAAAGTAGAATGACTTCAAACAATTCCTTAATCAAACTCACATCTTTCAATTGTGAAGCGCATGCTTATTGCGTAGAGAAAGTGAAGAAAAAAATATTGAAAGGATGAACTGTGATATCTAGATTGTTGTTAAAATTGTTCATTTGTTCCTGCACATCAAGTTGATGTGCTGTAAAAAAACAAACTTAGAGATCCATGGACCAAAGAGGATAAAGCAAATATCCAGTACATTTTGAAAGCTAAAACCATTGTCACTAATGTTTTAAGTATTGATAATTTTCCATGTTTCACATTAGAACACTGCTAAACTAATGTAGAACACCTTTTATGTTATCCATGAATATCCAACCGAAGTAAAAAGATTAAGGATGAAGACATTAATATGAATTATATAGAATGAAGGCTTAAATAAATATTCAGGACATGGAGAAACAATTTATTCGTATTGTTAATTATTTAATCTTTTCAAAATGATGTGATATTGAGATTATAGATGATGCGACAGTGATGATGTTGAAGTGTTAAGCTATGATGTTGAAGTGTTATGCTGGAGATACATGCTTTTGATTTAATAAAATATAAATACATATATCAAAGTTAGTAATTAGTTACATTAATATATTTTTCATTATTTCAGTATTTGATTCCATGACCTCCAAAAAAAAATGTGTGTAGACATGTCTTTAGTCTTCTGAGAAATGAAAATGAATTGTAAAAGGTGTGGCGTAGAATTATAGATGATGTAGCACAAAATGATGTTGAAGTGTTAAGCTAAATGTCTCGTTTAAAATATTATAGTAGAGTTTATGTGCTCCTACCATGTTTCTCATCATTACTATCTCACTCATAGGCCAATTTCCATCATAATTAAACCCAAAGATGATTACTCTGCCTTTTCATTAAGAATAAATATAGGGAGCTTCTTCTTTTTTTACAGCTTTTTACAGTACATGTAAAAAATAACATCGGTAGTTTTTAGTTTATGTTCATAAATTCTGCAAGATTGTTTAATGAAACAACTAACTCAAAGATGTTCTGCTCAGCTTTGCCATTTACAATTAAATGCAACAGTTTTTCTAACAAGAACGTGTATTGGAGTTTCACTATGCTGTAACCATGTACCGACAATCAAATACAATAGTTTTTGTTACAAGAATATGTATCTAGAGTTTTCACTTGGAAAGAATTACATGTGTACCACGTACCTTGTCAGCTAGAAATGCTTTTAGAAATGCTTTTCTTATTCCAAGATGAGTGGTGGGCCGTCTCGCCATAAGCTCTGCCTCAAAAAGGAAGCACGGGTAAATATAATCCATACTCAACAGATGTTTGGGAGAATCAGTTTTAAAATAAAGAATAGGAGAATAGTCGTAACATGTTTTCTATGCAAACTACATTACTGGGAATCATTGATGAGTATGCTATGATGTTATAGAAACCAAGTAATAGCAGTGTGAAGCATCCTCCAGGTAGCAAAATGATGAATTAGTGGTCTCAGATGCACAAAAATGAAAAACAAATAGTCAATTATGGACACTATTATTACCTAGGACTTTTCACATGAAGCAATAGGAAGATGATGGAGATCAATATACTAAAGGACCCGACAAATAAATTGGCAAATCCAAGGAAGTCATTTTTTCCACCCAGCCAGCTTGATGTTGACAGAACAATCTTCTTTTTTCCTCCAAAACTGTAAGTGTTATAGTTATTCTTTAGTTTGACTGTTATAACATCATCTTCTTCCAAATCCTCTTCTATTTTACCGTACAACTTTCGGAACGTGGGGAGAGCAGCAGTCCGCATCCAAACAATGAGATCTTCTTGATCACTAAGCTGAAATACAGAAATCAGAATGGCCAACAGGGGAAATAAAATAACATAATATAACACTCATTAGAATCAGCCCAGAAGAAAAATTTTATTACAGAAAAATCAGTATCAGTAGATAAAGAAGAATTGCACTGAAAGCTAGACTGGAAACAAATAAGAAGATACAGAAATTTATTTCAGTGATTTGATTGTGTGAAGAAGAAAACCAATAAAAACTTCGTTACAAAAGTGGATCAAATAGAAGCTAATTCAGCTCAAATACCATTACAAACTATTGGGATGAACCAACATTAATAACAACAAGTGAATAACACTTATAATTTTCAAATTAGTGGGAATCAAAATCTTAACTACCAGGAAATTTCTTAAATAGGCGAAAATTAGGCAAAGGTGTTGAGGAAAGGTAAATAACAATGTTTTTAATCAAAACAAGTTGTCACACAAGAAAGGATGACAAAAGTCAAAATACGATTCAAAAGCTCAGAACTTACTGGAATACTAGGATCCAGCTTTGCACCTCCAGTCAAGGTACCATTCTGAAAATTTAACGGGTAAACATGCTTTCCAAATTTGTGATTACGATCACTCTTCCATGCGATGCCTTTCCTATTAACCTTCAATTCCGATGGTCCACGACTGAACTTATAAGTATCATTAAATAAACTCCATGCTATCAACCCGCAAGGTACAATGGGAAGATCATTAGAAGACTCTAAAGGTCTACACGAACTGCTATCATTGTATCCAAGTCCGTCTAAGAGCTGCCGATCACTTCTACTTTTGACATACCTGAACAAATTGTGAATATTTTTGATTGAGCAAGATAAGTAAATGTATGAAGTTGAAAGCAAATCCAGGAGGGTTTATAATTTTGGTGGAAATGAATAGACGAATTAAGATAAACAAAATTATAAATCTTGACTAGATCATAAATGCTTTTCGACACAGTACATGATATAAGTTCAAAGACAATACTGTGACATGCTAGCAATAATTTTCAAAATTCGGCAACTGGTGGGTGATATGCCGTTCAACTTAAACAATGGGTAAATAATTTAAGGAGATAGATTTCTAGAAATTTAAACTTGAGGGAAATATACACAAAATGCTTACGAGAAATGTTAGTAAGTCCGAATACAACCTACCAGCAGTTAGATTGTATAAAAGCAAGAAAACCAATTAGCCGCATGAGAAGACATGCATTAAGCTTTGTATCGAACCTACTTATAGAAGTGTTAGAATCAAATCCTAATATTTATTATTAGGATTAAAATTAGCAAATCATATCAATTAGTGCATATAATAGTCTGTTTGAGACACAATCACAAATTAAACATGATATCCAAGCAGGTTCTGATCATGTGACCAATGAGATTCAACACAGCAGCTGCTGGAAGCAAACCACCAGCCGACGCAAAAAAAAATTACTTTAAGATACTTTTCCAGCTCTTCTGCATCTCCGGAGGCTTGTATTAGACCTTAGGAATTACTAGGAATCAAAACAGAATGTGGTTGCTCTATTCTGTCAGTTACAAGCATATGAGCAGACTTATTAAATGTTATCTGTAGCAGTTAAAGAGTCTAAGAGCAGTCATTAGTATTATTAGAGTAACAATTATTATTATTAGGAGCAGTTACAAAACTTAAGGAGAATAAAAAGGGAAACAAAGCCATGGTCTGGGAGGCTGAAAATTAGAAAGAGGTTATATTTGGGAGGGAGAGACCAAGTTCTCGAATTCTTGGAAGGGAGAGAACCAAGACTCTTCTATCAGCTTGTTAGTTGTTTTCGACTACCCTTTTTGACTATTCAATTTCCGGCGGCACATCTCTTCTCCAAAGTCTATCATCAGTCACCTCCGGCCCCAGCCTGATAATACAATTGTCACTAATCAAGCACGTGAACGACATCATCATCGAGGCAGCCAGGTTCCGCTAGTCGACGAATTTTTTTTCCAACAAGCTGTTTCCTAGCTAGATCTCCACCATTGTGTCATCCTTTCAGCATGCTTTCAAATTCTCCGCTGTGTCATCCTTCTGGCGTGTTCAAAATTTTCTCTGCCATCATTCACTCTTAACCAATGGACATTTTCGTCTGATTTCTGTCATGTGCTGTAAATTCACTGTGTGTCATCAATTGCTTCTCTTTCCTATCGGTGTGTTTCTCTCTGCAATCCAGTTGCGATTCAACTAGTGGCGCCTTCTTGGGTTGGGTTAAACCCATTCTAGAAAACCACAATAGCAACCTTTGTAATCCTACAACAAGCACAACTGTCTTTGCTACAGTCACCACCGGTCGTTCTACAACTTTTTTGCTAAAGCCCTGCTATTTCTATTTTCTCTACATTACATCCTCACTGTAACAAGTTTAAAGCTTAAGTTTTAGCTTGAGAGTGTTAGAATCAAAGTCTAATAGTTATTAATAGGGTTATAATTTATTATTAGGATTAGAATTAGCAAATCATATCAATTAATATTTTATTGTATTTATTCAATATGCTAATGCTATTATAAAAAGAGGTGAGTGTGGTCTGTTTTAGCCACACAATCATTAATTCAACAAGTAACAACTTGAAGTACATGATTTCCAATATTTGGAGAACCGGTAAATGATACATCTACATGATATCCACGGAGATGAAGTATGGTAGGCACTTAACCCATAGATTCCACAACCAAAACCTACCTCTGGTTATATGAGGGACGAACTTCGAAATTTGGACTAGTGGGGACAATATCATATGCTATAAATGTTTATATAAAAATACATTGATACATCAATGATAAAATAATAAAATCATTATCATTAAGCAAAAAGGTAGAGATTACAAAAACTAAATAATATACTAAAAAAATGAAGACATCTCAACATTTATAAATTATAATGGCTATTTACATATCTTTTATATTTTGAAATTTTTGTATGATAATTTCATTTTCAATACTATAAATATATTTTTTTCTAATTTCTCTGTATGTGACCAAAACCATTCAACAATTCATCTCCCGACTGCTCATTTGATTCTTCACAAAGTTAAAAGCAGAGAAACTCATATCAACTGTGTCACAGTTGCTACATACATGTAAATATATCATCGGATATGCAATATTTTTCTAGTTTCCACAATATAAGTTGTTTTAGCCAAAAGAAAATTGTCTCATTCTATATATCGTTTTACAATATCAATGAAGTGTTATTTTTATTTTTCTAGCTAACTATTTATTCCTATCCCCTTCTTCAGTTCTAGTAATTTCTCTTTCTCATACCATTAAGAAATTAAGGGTAATTTTGTAAAGGAAGTCATAATTTCTCATACAAAACTAACTACGTTACTTAATTTGCATGCCATTTGCTAATGTGACATATATTGTGGGATGGAGGGAGTAAGAGCGTCGAATACTATTGACAACAACTTGATATACTTTAAAAAAGACTAACCCCTATTAGGATACAAAACTTCTAATCCTAAATAAACATGAAGATAAGCAAACAAATCATTATAATACTTAAATAATAGAAAATAATTCTAGGAGATAATCTAAGATTACAAACTGGTTTAACAAAATAAAGATAATATTTTTACACAATAACTTGTACATCTACCATAAACAAACAAAGCGAAAGGAAATAAATGCGAGTGACAAAAAATAACTTGAAAATAGCATTGCTTCATCAAAACAATACATATTTTCCTTTAAAAAATGAAAAATAGTGCATATTTATTTCTGTTAAAAGACTTCAACACTGTAGTGAAAAGGAAATAAAAATCCTTACCGTCGATGGTTCTGGTAATAGTTATCAAGTTGATAATAGACATAAATTGGCGCTTTCATTGACTTAGGTACCTACAAACAAGTTGTAACTTTGAGATACAACCAAGAAGCACTAAAAAGATCAACTTCATAAATATTAATTTCAGAAAAGATATCTGCGGTTTAGTACCCAGCCCAAAACTTTATTTTAGAATTAAACTAGAGGAAAATCAAGTGATAAAAGTGCTACACATCTTTACCGCACTGCACACTTTCCAGCTAGAGGGGTTTGATAGAAATAGAATATAACTCATGTATCACTTTCCAAGTATAACTAAAATTCATTGTATCATCAGGTTCATAGCATTCTTAGACTCATTGTACCATAAGTTAGGAGTAAATGCTAGTTTTAGTTTCTAATATTGTAAATTGTACTTATCATGTATTTAAATAGATGTTTTTGTTGAATGTGTTACTCAAGAACTGAGGAATTCTTATGATGTTTCTTCTCAAGTTCCCAAGTAAAACAATTGAGAAACAATGACAAATACTTTTGAAAAAGAGGAAATAGATGATCAGGAATATAAATATTACATGTTTCCATCTAGAGTGCAGAAGATAAAATTTAGAGTAGTTTCAAAACAGCCATGAGAGCAAAATCATTGTCTATTTCTTCTAAATTTGTTTTCCAATTAAAAATTCAATTAAAACTAATCATAATAGGCATAGCCACAGAAACAGCAAGAGAGGTTTGCAAATCTTGTGGCAGCTTCCAGAGATCATAAGGGGGAAGTCAATCACTATTTAAATACAGAAGGAACAATGTCATGCCACCAATTTCTTATATAGCACTATTTGCACACAACTGAAACCTGAAGCAGTAATCCATGAACAATGTAAATAAGTGAAAAATGAATTGTCACCTTCATGAATCGCGAACAGTTTTTGGGGATTGAGTCATCTTTTACATATGCTACCTTGTTACCTCTATATTCTTCGGGTACACAATCATTGTCATATCTGTCCACAATTTCAACAACCTACATATCCATTGGTCAAAAGAAATATCACAATAAGCATATGGATAATGATTTGAAAGGAAAAAGATAAAGAAATTGCATCGCATTAATGTAAGAAGAAATGGTATATACACTATACGACGCACGAAGTGTAACAATTCCAACAGGAATAAAAATTAAACCCATCAACAGAAATGTAGAAATGACCTGCAAAGAAAATGATTCGGAATTAGAATGCACATTTTTTAGAAAGGCATCATAAAATATTCAAGGATTGTAAAAGAACTAACTGCTGCAGGTGTAAGGACGGGTTTACATGCTGGAAGGTTCTGCTGTGTAAACTGATAGAGTGCTGCAAGACCACCACAAATGGCATTAAGTACAAGTTCTAATTAAAAGGTAATAAAAAAGGAGACATAAAGGAGTTGCAAAATAAAAAGGCTTGTGTAAGAAAGAAACATCAATTATAACTTATTGGATAACTCTGACTTAGTTTCTAGTCTATCTTCAAATATCATAACAAGTTTTATTCCTTTCCAACACAATCTATTGTCAAGTTGAGAAGAAGAATGTATAAAATGCAAGAATTTTCAAAATGATTGTGCAATTCTTTATATATTAGATCGCAATAATTTGATGATATAAAAAAATCTGAAGTTAGGTTGCAACTTGTGTCGAAGAACATTAAATATGAGTATCTTTTAAGTATATAAATAAATTACTGCAATACAAAATTTTAGAAGTGACTAATGCAAATTCGAGCATATCTCCTATAAGGCTACAACTTATGTTTACAAAAGTTTCAAAGCTTAAGTCAAATATTCAAAACTTTGGAAAGCATCCAACTAAAATTCTCTGGTCAATTTTGAGACTGATGATAACCATACATATCTCCTAAAATTTGATAATAGTTGTAAAATAATATACAATATCAATCTTGTATTTTGGTTCAAGACATCAAGTCGATGCAAGTAAAAAATAATCATTATGTAGCATCCAAATCATGTAAGAGAGACATCTCAATATAATGTCCTGTTATGTTCTCTTCCTCCTACTACAGATCATAAAGGGAAGAAAAGAAAAACATGTGATTTATTTATTAATTATGCAATTGCAACACATCAATATTCAACCAAATCATCTATCGGAAATACTTTTTATGCAGTACCCCAAACATTTTGCATCATAAACCAACAGAAATAGTTGAAAAACAGCCTAAAAAGAAAGTAAAACCCACCACCATGTCGTACAGGGCGTCCTGGAGTTGCCCGTGCACTTGTGCTGCTGGTTGATGAACTGCCTCTGTCGAGATCCATCACTACAGCTTCCCAATTTGCAAAGGTGTCAGTATATCACCACTCACTCACCCAACAAATCAACTACCCAATTTGCACCAGCACTTGCTCTTTTCAAACACTGCATGAAAGCTCAAACAGCAATGAATCAATTCCTCTTGTCATCTTATCTTGAACAAAAACTGGTCCTTATGGTAATTGAAAATAAGTACAACTTAATCTTTAATAACATCCATTGTTGTCAATCGCTATACTCTATTGCTCATCGCATAGTATTTTGTTCAAATTATACAGCGTTAGTATCATAATAGCCACTATTTGTCAATGCGCTGTACTAAATAGCTTATCGAAGAACAAGGTGATTTGTTCAAACTCTACAATGCTGTAGCCGCTAATCGACAACATGGATAATATCTCAATTCCAATTTGCAAGAAAGCGATACCAAATTTCATAAACAGGTAAAACCTAAGTTCATGAAGAAAAAGCAACAACATAGAAACTCAAACAGCTGATTCTATGCCTAACAAGAACGATGCATGCATCAAATTGAGCCTACGAACAATTCAAAAAACCGAATAAACAATAGATTTTTGAATTCTAACTGAAGTCTAATCATCATCAACAACAGAACAAAAATATAAAAAAAACGCGAAGAGAGAAAGAGACAAAGATATATTACCTAGGGTAGAATTTTGTGCAGATCTCAGAGCGAGCGGAATGGAAGAATCGAAGAAGATGGAAGAATAGGTAATTGAAGTATGCGTAGTGCACTACAAATATTCTTGGCTTCGAGAGATGATGGCAACACCGAAGAAGTAAGAGCCTGTGTTTTGAACGAAATATTTTCGTCTTTCAAGGTTTCGTCGTTGTTTTTGTCAAATTCCACACGCTACGTTCGATTTGGTGGTGCGATTGAAATCAAAATCATTGTTAGTTCCATTCATTCATTCAATTAACTTACCAGTAAAAACTAAAGTTTTGTAAAGAAAAAAGCTAAAAATTTCCGTTAATTGTCTTTGATTCAAGGGATTGTCTTATGAAAATATTTTTATGGGATTGTTTTTATTTATTAATGAGGAGATATTCTTAAACTAAATATGTTTTTTTTTTAGAAACCGTTAAAAATTATTAGATTTAATACCTTATTCATTAGAGTATCTCAAATAAGGGTAGTAAAACCCCTTCCCGTCCGCTAAAAAAATTACGGAACGGATAAGCTTGTCAAATGAAATTATGGTTAAAAATTTAGTTCGTTTTTCCAAAGTGACAGGTTAGCGGCAGAAGATTTACCCACCTATTTTTTTTAATTATTTCTTAAATATATTGATAGATTTATTTTTACATTTAAATTAGATCTTTTACTCATTTTTTAAAATAATTTTTTATAAAATATCTTTTTAACAAATTTTATTTAAAAAAATATTGTATATATTCACAAATAAATATATAAAATAAAATCATCAACAAGTATTCCAAAATTATAGTTCAAATATTAACTTTCAACCAACGAAAATAAATATTTTGAGTGTTTGATAACTAGGTTGATGGGCTGGCGGGCCAACCTGCCTCTTTTTTTAACGGGCTTAAGACGGGATAAATTTAAAGCGGGATAGATTGAGCGGATAGACAGACACAAAATCCCAACTCAATCCGCCATTTTTTGGCAGGTGCGCAGACCGACTCAGAGGATCACGACCGTTTTGCCACCTCTAATCTCAAGAGAGAGAAAATTGTGATTGCTTATCTTATAGTGTGGGTTCAAATTGTCTCATTCCATTTCAGTATTAAGGTTTAAGTAGTTTTAACTATTTTTGTTTCAATGATAATGAAAATGGTAAATAATCAATTTATATTATTTTATTTATACTATATTTTAATAATTAATTTTTAATTGAAATTGACTTTAAAATATTTAATATTAAGTTTTTTACTTTTCAAGTTACTTCACCAAGTTCGATCCCTTAAATTTAAACAATCAATGTTTTCACGTCATCGAATTTCAATGGTAAAAAAAAGTTAAATATCATTTTTGTTCTCTCATCTTTATTTCAGTGTTCATTTTGGTCATTTAACTTTAAAAAAGACTAATTTCATCTCTTATCTCTTCAAACCGTACCACAATAGTCTCTTCTCTAGGTTTGTTAGTCAAAGTCTAAAAAAATGGACCGTTTATAATTAAATATAATTTTAAAATTTATAAATTGGACCATGACAAAAGGTGAATTGCAAAGGTTTTGTCTCATTTCAATTCTACAACTCGAACCCTAGCAGATAAGCCCCATCGAATGAGATCGAAGGTGAAGTGGAGAAGCGAAATCGAAGGTGAAATCTTGGGCGAAATCAAATGAAAGACATTTACATACCATTGTTGACAACGGTTAGTGATTAGGTTTACTAGTAAGTCTGGTAAATGTTAGTTGAATTTTTAGGGTTTGTAATGTTATCTATGTTAGGTGTTAGATTTCTATGCATGCAGTTGTTAAATGTTTAGTTATTCAAATGTTAGGGTTTATTGTTTGATATTTTATTAGTTAACATGATATAGTGAAATAAGAACCCATTACAATTTCGTGTTTGCTGGAAAATAGGTAGAAATGGAAGAATATTTGCATCTGGTAATTCATCATGATGGTGAATTCATGGATAAAGATTTAACTGAGAACGAAGTAGGAAAAATTATGGATTTAAAATTGATGTAGACAAGTGGAGTTCTTTTGAGTTAGTAGGTGTACTCAAGAAATTAGGTTATACTAAAATAGAAACAATATATTACAAGGACCCTACGGGTGGGATGAATGTTTTGGTTGATGAAAAAAGTGCATTAAATATTACTAATCTTTGTATGGTGCATCTAAGTGTTAATATCTATATCCAACACCCCTTGTCTCAGCCTGAATATTATAAGGGTCCCATTGACGATGAAGTAAATGTTAATGATGAAGAGTATGTTAATCTTGAGAAAGAATAATTGATTGTTAAATTGTTAATGTTTGTGAGGTGCATAATGATGATGTAAGTTCTGATGACAGTAAGGATGAGAGCTTCAATTATGATAGTGCTTTAGAAGTAGCATTTGATGATGACTCTGATGAGAATGATGATTTTATGGAAAAGGGATTTGAGAATCTCATTGATTATGACCATGATCAAGATGGAACAAGCAAAAACAAAAAAATGGGAAGAGAATAAATGAGCATCTAAAAGGAGTGAAAATGAGAGTGAAGAGTTGGATATTGGATGTGAGAGTGAAGTTAGCAGTGGAGCAACCAAGAAGAAGTACCCAATGCTCAAGTTGCAGAAATACATGGCAAATATCAAATGGGAGTTGGGAACCTTTTTTAGCACCAAAGATGCTTTTAAGGAAGCAATAACAACATATGATGTCCAATCTTGTAGAAAACTTAAGTTTACAAAAAAAGACAACAAAAAGGTTAGGGCTGGATGTAAGGAAAATCGTGATTAGGAAGTATATTGTGGCAAGTTGCCAAAGAAGGAATCTTGACAACTAAGAAAAGTGATTGATAGTCATAGTTGCAATAGAGAGTATACTGTCAAGATGATGACAACAAAGTGGTTGAGTAAAAGGATTCAAAATTCATTAAAAAACAATCCTTGGATGAAGATCAAGGATATAAAGGAGAAGGCATAAAGCAAGTGGAATGTAGTTGTCTACAAGACTAAGGCAATAAGGGCTAGATTTGCAGCTAGAGACATTTCTTAGGTGATTTCACTAGGATTTATGACTATTGTCATGAAATTTTGAGAATAAATCTTGGGTCAACAGTCAAACTAAATGTGCAGCCGGCTCAAGAAGGAATTGAAGATAGAAGATCTCATTTTATAAGACTTTACATATGTTATGCAGTGTGTAATGAGAGCTTCAAGTTATGTAGACATGTTATAGGTCTTGATGGTTGTTTTTTAAGGGTTTTTGTGGAAGGGATATTATGGCAGCAATTGAAAGAGACACAAATGACCAGATGTTGCCTATAGCTTTTGTAGTTGTGAAGGGTGAAATAAAATATAATTAGACATGGTTCTTAGAGATCTTGATTGATGATATTAAAGGTAGGAGTAAGTGTATTTTCTACACATTCATTTCAGATCAACAAAATGTATGTTGTATTATAGTTTTTCATAATTTTTATATATTATTTTATATTTTTGGTTATGTTAATGTTGTATATTGTGTTGTACTGTAGGGTCTATTACCTGCAATGGATGAGATATTACTTAATGTTGAGCAAAGAGTTTGTGTGAGACACTTGTATAACAAATTTAGGAAGAAGTATCCTGACAAGTTGTTGAAAGCAATCGTATGTCTAAAATCAACTTAACCACATACATGGAAAAGAGAAATAAAGAGAATGAGAGTGGTCAATAAAGAAGCCTTTAAAAACATGTTGAAGACTCCACCTAGGTTTTGGAGTAAATCATGTTTTAGGACACATAACAAGTGTGACTCTATTCTTAACAACATATTTGAAGCTTTTAATATTGTTATTCTTGAACCAATGAGTAAGCCTTCAGTAGGAGATCAGGACATATATCATGGAAAGTCGGGAAAGTAATAGGATGAGGTTTCAAACCTTGGAATATGGTGATGTTTTACCTAATATTTGAAACAAACTGAAGAGAACTAACACATACACCAATTTATGGCTTGTCAGTTAGTTATTATGTATACTTATTCAATTAACCATGTTGTAAAATGCGATATATGTTGATTCAATTAAGCATGTTGTAGGATGTCAGCTGAACACGTCTTTGAAGTCAGGCACATTGAAAATCTTGTAGACAAGTTTTTAGTGAATCTGAAAGAACATGTATGCTCTTGCAGAAAATGGGAACTCGCGGGGCTTCCATGTGTGCATGAAGTATCTTCCATGAAGAGTAGGAATCGCAAGGTTGATGACTAAATCATTGATTATTACAAGAAAGCAATGTATATATTAGTCTAAATCTTGTGATATATCCTATAAATGGATCAAATTTGTGGGCCGGGACAAAATATCCAGATGTTCAACCCTCAAAGTATAGGAAAATTCCTGGAAGACCGAAGAAGAGGAGGAATCTTAAGCAAGAGGAGATTGATGGCTCTGATCACAAAATGAGAAGAACACGATTGATTGTCAAATGTAGTAAGTGCAAGAAGAAAGGTTATAACAAAACTACTTGTAAAATGACATCGATTATTCATCAAACTCAAGGAAGTCAAGTTAATCAACAAACTCATCCAACCTAACCAACTCAAGCAAGTCATGTTAATCAACAAACTCAACCAACTCAACAAACACAAGCTACTTAACAAAGGGCAAAGAAGTTGGGTGTTAGGAGGGCATCAACATCAGGTGTAACCCCAGGACCTTCAACCAGATTAAGCGCAACTATGAATGTGGTTGGCCCAGCTACAAGAAGGACAACTCTAAGAAAAATAACCACTCCAAACAAAAAGACCAATTAGCATATTTAAGAGTTTTCTGAATGTTTGATTAGCATATTTTAGGAGTTCATTTCTATTTTGTTAGAACCTATCTTTTGAGTTCTTTATGTATGTCTATGTTTATGTATTTTGAACAAGTACCCTTATTTATGTATTTTGAATAAGTACCTTTATTTATGACAAATGTAATGCATGATTTTAACATACTAATATAACATATTTATGTTGAATTATGTTGTATTATGATCTCGTTGTGTTGACATATGTTACTTTAGTATAATGTCACTACTACATAATAGCAGTTAACCAATTGATTCATTTTGTTAATAACAAATCAATATAAATATGATGGTACATAAACATAGTTAACTAGATGATTCATAAATAGAGTTAACGAATTGATTCATACTGATACATAAATAAAGTTAATACAAAAATATAAGGTGATTCATACTGATACATAAATAAAGTTAATACAAAAATATAAGGTAAAAAATGATACCATTGGAACATCTAAAAATAACTTGTACAAAATGATACATCCTTAAAACCAATACAATGAAAACAAGATAAAGAATAATCTTCCAAAAAAAATCAATTGTTAATGTTCTTCATTTAAGTTTAAAGTTCCAACAAATATGACTTTTGTTGCTCATTTGTCGTCCTTGGCTTTTCAACCTCCATTTCACTACATCAATTTCCTTTGATAATTTTTCCAACCTATGCTTTTGCTTCATAAAAAAAATTCTTTCTCATCTTCCACTTCCTCAGATAACCAATCAAAATAATCACACCTAGCTTGAGTAGATCCCTATGTAAATCAAGCAACGAAAGAACAATGTTATACCATGATTTGAGAAGGCTGAAGGTTTTCCAAAATTGAGAAATATTACCTTAAAATATGGACAATCCTAAAATTGTTTTCCAAAATTACTAACTATTATTGGCCTGCAAAGAGCAGTTATGTATCCACAACGACAAGTAGGTTTCCATTGCAAATTGGAACTGATGCATATCTTAGAATCAAAACTCTTGGCGCTCTTTTGTTTCAAAACGGACGAACAACGACCATAACTCATGATTGATAGAACTCACGATTTCAAACATTGGTGATGGAGGATAAATGAATAGTTTACCTTAATTTGATTTAGGGTTCTTTATCTGCTACATTAATGACCCATAGGCATTTTTAATGTTTTAATCGATTGACCTTATTTGTTAATCAATTAGACAATCCTAATATGATTTTTTTTTAAATTGAGTTGTCATTAATCGATTAAAGGTTTCTCTAATCAATTGGAGGCATTACAAATATATTAATCGATTAACCCCAATTTGGTAATTGGTTAACCAGTGTAAAAAAACCTCTTAATTTGATTAAATAAGTTAGTAATCAATTCATGACACTTATAAAAATATTTTTCAGGTGTTTTATCAAATAAGAGAAACTTAAAAATATATTCAAGTGTGTGTATGTGTGTGTGAGAGTGGTTCGCCTTAGTATCTAGAGAGTTACTTTTATATCTTTACATTAAATTGATCATTCAAACTGCAAATTAGTGGCTTTTCTTAATGTTATGGTTGTAAACTTGTTAATTTGTTATTTTTCCTTTTAATAAAAGTGTTTGTATTCAATGTGTCTTTGACTTAGTTAATTCTAATGTGTTGGGTCCATAATTAGTTCTTGGAAAAGGTGAATCTATATAGTATGTCTCTTTTATTGATTATTATACTCATTATTGTTGGATTTATCTTATAAAAAATTGTTAAGTTTTTTTTTTGGTATTTATCATATGTTTTGGGCCAAGTTCAAACCCAACTATTCCTCACTATCCTTTTTATGATTGAAAGTCCACTTAATTTCTTGATTTTGTTTATTCAACCTATTATGTTTCTTATCTAACATTTCTTCATAGTTTTTATGAGCACTTTTCTATAAAGAAGTTATTGTTGATCCTATTTGGAAGAAGGCTATGGAAGAGGAACTTGTTGCTTTGCACCAGAAATATATTTAACACTTTAGTACCTTTTTTACCGAGAAAACATGTTATCGGGTCTTATTGGATAAACAAGATTAAAATCAAGTAGGTACCAATAATAGGAAAATTAATGGAATTAAGTAGGTACATTTCATTCATAACCTATTAGTCGGTACCCTATACATAGTTAGATCGGGTGATGCAATCAGGGTGTACAACAACTAATTGAAGACAAGAAATTGAATTTGTCAGTTTCAATTTGCTTTGGCAATCATAATAAGCTCATAAAAATGGCACTCAATTCATCAACAATAAATTGCAAATCAATATGAATTTGCTCAATCACCAAATGACACCAACTTTCGGTTTCGTCTAGTGCAACATCACTAGCTGCAAGCCGAAAGAACAGCATCAGGTATATGAGAAAATACAATAGAGAAAGGAGCAACCCTTATTGGCTTTGATGAGTTTACAATTATTGGCTCCAAAGGAGGGATTTCACCATCTGAATTTACAGTTAAAACATTTCCATTCAGTAACATGATTTGGCTATGTATGTTTCCATTTTGTGCAGTTAGATGGTATTCTTCTCTTGTTGTTTCACTATCGCTGAGAAGAGGTAGTTTCATTACTTTTGAACTATAAGACATCTTTCTGTACCACAGACTGTTAGTGTTGCCAAAGGTTGCTTCAATAGTTGTGCTGTTGTCTAGGTTGATCAATAGTATGGTGATTCCTTTCTGTAAGATAAGTATATTAAATTAGATTTCAAGGTAACAATGATAGTTTGAAAAAATGAAAATGATTGAATATAAAACCACATATGTCATGTCGAACATCAGACATGTGTCAGACTAGTGTTGGTGCTACATACGGATTGCTTTGCGCAGTGTGCATAAGCTCGTATCTTGTTTGTCCCTGAGAAGGTAGTTGATAGTACGCGTCTTCCCATGAGTCGGTGCCAAAGAAGAGCACTGCAAAATAAGAAATTTTCATCACATTTCCATTGAAAATGTTACCATTAAAGTTCTACGGATCCACTTGAAATAAGATTATAAAATTCAACATTTAATACCTATAATAGTCTGGATTTGGATGGAAATTGGTAGTATTGAGTAAACCATAGTTTCCTCCAATCAAACTCTGTCTGCAGTATGTTTTAGTGTCGTATGACGCAGACATACCGAGTTGATCCAAATACCTGTTTACGATACAATAACATTAGCCAAAAATAGTTCTAAACTATGAAGGACATACACTAAACACAACACTGACATGTCGACAACGGTAATATTTCGAAGAAAAAAAAAAGAAAAGTAATTGAATGTAACCGCATGTGTCGGGTGTCAGCGTCAAACACTAGACACACCTTCAACCTGAAGTGAAGGTGCTACATATTCTAAGGAACCTCTAAATGCATGTAAATCAAGGATCAAGGATAGTCAGCACTAACCAAAAACTGTACACAAATGCATCGGATACAAGATGATGGCCACTGTTATAAGCCCCTCCCGACTCACCAACCCACGATGTTGCTGAAGTTGCTGTACTTCCAAGTACATCTTTCAGGGCTTTGAATGTACTTTTCTCTCCATCAAGATATGAAGGATTCAGAATTTTTTCCACAAGGTGCGTATCAACTCCTGGATAGAAGATAAATTAAGTTATCAAATATAATCAAGGATTTGAACGACATGTACTTTCAGAGTGTAAACTTGCTATTCTTGATTTTAGCAAAAGGTACCTGGTCCAAGGTTATAAATGTGGTGGGTGACGACATCCAAAGAGTTGCCAGATTTGGTTATGAACTCCTTGAACCAAGTTGCATCAAAGAAACCTCCGGGAGCAATGACTAATGGCTTAGGCTCAATGTCTTTATATGCATTTTGAACAATGTTGCTTAAAGAAGCAAAATCAGAAGCATATTGGTCTGCAGAAATACGCGTTCCAACACCACTCCCGCTTAATTCGTTGCCTGCCAGTAAAAAGAGCTCACTCAGCGTACTCAAAAGTCAAGCAAGAAGAATTTTATTCAATATGCATATCATATAAGTGCTTATGTATAAGTAAAACTGATTTCATAAAAGTTGTTTTCATAAGCTATCATAGCGAACTTATAAAAATAAGATGAAAACAGCTTATACACATATCACATGCCGTTTCCGTAAACTCTGTCAAAGAGTCTCTCAATGCTTATATAAGTAGATAAGATCAAATAAGTCAATTCAATCAGGCCTATAGTTCATTAGTTCATTTTCTTTCTTTAGCAAAAATATTATAGAAGACTGTATTTTTCCTAAGTTATTCAATAAAGATAACCATTTTCAATTTTAGTCTTATTGTGACCAGGGTCTTCTTAAGTTTTTGGAGGCCTTGCGTAGCTTAACTATGATTCAACCGTGATGAAATAATTAAGGGTTCTATTTAGTCATGGTTTAACCATGACAATTCTATTATAGGAAAATTTGAGGCCCTGTGCTCTAGCTCATCTCGCACACTCTCAAAGATGGACCTGATTGTGACATGACACTTATATTGAGAGTGGAATGAATATTACTTACCGAGTTCCCATCCACGAATGTCATAGTTCTTCCCAACAGTGTATTTAATAAACGATTCGGCATTGGTGTAATTCCAAGGGCCTATTGCAGAACCAGAATGGATTGACTTTCCATTAAGAGCACTCAATCCAAACACAATGTTAGCCCTAAAATAAACAGTTTAACAATGTTAATCAAAATCATAGTTTACAAACCCACAAGGTGCCGAAACACACACACGTGCGCGTGTACATAGAGAGCTGAAATTTACCCTGCTTTCTGGAAGAAATCATTAAGTTCATCCCATCTTGCCATCGGGAGGCACCCTTGTGTGAATCCAAACATTTCCGATTCGTTTCGAACAAAAGGAGTGCATGGTTGTTTGTAATCATCGGTCCCATATATCACCTTATCTTGCAAACTTCCGCCTAATCTCAGTTTCAATGGCGTAAAGGCTGGAAGCAAATGATACCTTGATAAGTTTTTCAAGTAACAATCCTAAAAGAATTTATGACATTAATGAAGATGGAAGAAAAATCTCTCTCACCTTTCACTGCATTTAAAAAAATCTTGTTGTTGAGATCCTGAGATGGAAAGAAATGTACTGTTATGCAACAAATTCTACAACTTCTTCCATTAAAACTATTATTTAATTGATTAATGAAGTAGTGAAAATAAAGATTAAAACTAAAAACTCAACCCAGAAAACAGAATAAGAAGAAAAAAATTACTAAGAGTGTATTTGGTTCTTCGGTGAAAAAAATTGATTCTGAATGAATTGATTATGAGTGAATTGATCATGTAAAATTGATCCAACTAAAAGTGATTTGAAGGTAAAGTGATTTATCTTTGGACATAAGTGAGTTGGACCGTAAATTTCAAATGTAAAAATCAAGTTTGTACTCGAAAGCTACAAATCTTAGCTTCAAATAGAATCAATTCTAGAAAACAAAACAACCAAACAGGTCAAAATCAATTCTCCACGTCAAGAATCAATTCTAACCGTGAAACCGAACGTACAATAATATGCTGTTCTGTCATTGTTATATGCTGTGCATATTATATAAACTTGTTCCGCACAAACAGTGGTTAGATAGTGAAATTGTAATTAAAAACTAAAACTTTGTTGCTTTTTATGCATTTTTTATTTGGAGATTAGCTATACGAGATCTTCAACATGAGTTCAAAATTCAAACATCATTCCCAAAACCCAAAGAAAAACATCATTAAACAAATAAGCAAACATTCTAAAACCCTTTCAAGACAAATTTGAAGCAAAAAAGATTAAAAAAAAAAGGAAAAAGAAGAAGAATATACCAGATTGAGAAGAGAAGCAAAACCCCAACTACAAGTACCATAATCACATTTTTGAGGAGGCCACCAATCCAAAGTAGCACAAACAAAATCATCATCAATATTTCCAATCACAGAGCTCCCATCAATTACAACACTCCCTTTCTTCACACTTTCACTCACTGTGTTCACAACAAAAAAGCTGAAACATACCAAACAGAACAGACCCAGAATCTGAACCAAAGAACCCATTTTCAGAATCAACCAAATGCAAGATCTTTGTCTTTATTCATACACAAACATGGCTGATGACGTTGGTAAAGGGTAGTAAAGGCTTTACTGCAAAGTCACATGCATAAAGACAACACAAAATTTGATGTCACAAATATATATATTTTTTGAAAAGATGAATTATCTAGCTGGTTGGATCTTAAATAACATGTAGATGAAATGAAGTCGTGTACGGAATTTTCAAGGGATGCATTAAAGACATATTTATTGTTGATGAAATGAAATTAAGAAAAGGATGCCGACGTTTGGCGAAAGAATATGAAATATTACTCGTTATAACTTATAAGTAATGTACTCAATGCGCTTTAGTGGACATAAGTACAGCACATACATATATGCGTACCTATTTTTTCTCAAGGGAAATGATTGATAGGTACAAAGATCGTGTCACTAACAAGATTGTTAGGTCTAAGAAAGTGAGAGATATTTTTTTTTTATTGAATTTGAGTTTTGTGGTGGAGATTTTAGTATATACTTTAGTATATATAAGTATATAATTTAATAAATATAAAAAGAATAGTTTTTTTTTAAATAATTATTTTTTTTAAAATAATTTTTAAAATAACCAATATTTCAAAAAAAATTATCGGAAGAACCACATTTCAAAACAGATACGCCAGAGGAGGCCAACACCATTGGCGCATGCTTTAAAAGCAATGCATGGAGGGGCCAAGGGTGTTGGCGCCAAGGGTGTTGGCGCATGCATGTGCTTGCGTCCATGCTTCTGGCGCATGCATGTGATCACATGTGTGGCGCCTAGTCCTTTGGCGCATGCACTTTGATACTTCTTCTATAAATAAGTCGCCCTTTAGCCATATTTTTCACACAACTTTTACCCTACAATCACATTTTCTTTCATTCAACTTTAATCTTCTTCAAGTTTTTGAGTTTTAACCATGTTTGATACATTCACAAGCGAAATGTCGATTTAATCTTTTTCGTCGTCGCGTCTTCGACAACGATTCGACTTTGGAATATAGATTCGTTTGAACGTCTTAATCGGACGTTGAACAGTTGGTTAGATGAAGAAATTGGAGATGGTGAAAGGATTAGAAGAATTCAATGGCTTGTGTCCACGTTCAACCAAAATGGAGAAGTGCGTGAATGAGTGGATATTAAGACTGACAGAGACGTTCATAGGATGCTGCATCATATGTTCAAAATTGTTTTGATGGTTGTAATCGTTTAGTTATTGTAATGATATTTTAATTGTTTTAGTTGTTTGTGTTGTTGTTTTTGTAATGGTATTTCCTCACAAACTTATAATATGAAATAAATTTTGTTTTTTATATATTGCAACAGAGATACATGTGAATTTATCTTGTTGTGCTCGTTCCAACACTATGACGGTTAGTACGATTGTGACTTGGATGATGGCACGAACTATATAATCTAACCATTTTGTTCGTCATATCCATTTCGGTTCGAATACGGGTGTTATTTGGGCGACCCTTTTTCTTCCTTCGCATAACTCTGTTGTGCCAGACAATGTCCCCTTGATATTCTGGCCAGTAATCCTCTTTTGTCACTACGAAAAAACTAATTTTGTAAACATTTGATAGGTTGGTGACTTTGTAAACGTCAAATAATAAGTATGATGGATCCCTTCGAACCTTTGAACATGGCGCAATGACATGAGAGCAGGGCGTACAAAAGGCTTGGAACTTTCCGCAATCGCACCAACCTCTATCTAGTTCCACTCCGTGTTGTCCCATCGGCATGCCCTTATTGTGATCCATGGACTCATCAACACTATACCGACCTTTAGTACGGTCAAACACCGTGACCACGTGTGTGTTTGCTTTGGCAGCTTCATGTCTAATGAATTTGATCGAAGCATCACTGAACAACTGCCCGGATTGTAACACTGAACTCCATTTGGAACGTCTGGTCTCAAACATCGCCCCTAGCCTGAAATATATTGTCTGCACCAAAGCGGTTATAGGTAGGTTTCGGATTCCTTTGAAGACAAAGTTCATTGATTCCACAAGATTTGTTGTCATGTGGCCCCAATGTTGACCGTTGTCGTATGCTCTAGTCCACTTCTCCAATGGAATACTGTCGATCTACCGTACTGCATCTGCGTTTGACAATCTTATTTCTTCGCGGTAGTGTTTGAAAGAAGGTTTTGATAATGCATAACCTGCGTTGACAACCTTCTTCTGCAACGTTTTATCTTTGATCTCTCGCATAAAATTCTGAGCAATATGTCTAATACATAAGAGATGTGTCAAAGGAGGATCCTGGCAGCCATTATCAATGTTATTATATGCACTGATGATTGAAGGGTGTCTGTTGAAGATCAAACATAAGTTAGGTTGAGGTGCAACGTGTAATCAGAGATTTCTTAGGAAAAAACTCCATCCCTCAGCAATCTCCCCTTCAACAAGGGAAAAGACGATTGGAAAAATGTTGTTGTTGCCATCTTGTGTCACTGCCATCAGTAAAGTTCCTTTGTATCTCCCGTACAACCATGTATCATTAATTTGTATAATAGGTTTATAGAAAGAAAAATCTTTGATGCATGGTTGATACACCCAGAAGAGACGGTGGAATATTCCATTTCTAATAGCACACGTCCCGTCTGGTGTATGCGTGGGCAACGTTTCTAACTTGACAATAGTCCCTGGAGCATACTGTTTAAGAGCCAACAGGTATTTTGGAAGTTGTTTGTAAGACTCCTCCGAATTGCCATACACTTTTTCAATCGCCTTTGTCCTAGCTATCCAAGCCTTCCTATATGATGGAGTGTAGTGGTATTGTGCTACAATATGCGAGATTATTGTACTCACCTTTAACGAAGGATTGTCGCTAATGACAGATAAAATTTCATCGCATATTAACCGAGAGATAAGTTTCCGATGGTCTTGCATTGGGTTTGTAAGCATGCATGTGTGAACTGGACCCATGGATCCAATCTCCCAAGAATCACTCCTCTTCCGGTACGAAGCTGACAACCTGAAAAGGCAGTGAGCATTTGGACAATAAATTTTGTACCTCAATACATTAGTTCTATCAACTCTAAAATCAACTGATAGTTCCATGTGAAACTTTTTAATGGCTTTTACACAATCTTCTTTTGTGCAAAATGTGTCTCCTTGTTTCAAAGATTCTTGCATTTGCACATAAGGATTGTACCATATATCTGATGAAGGTTCATTGGAACCCAAATTCAAGCTTGGCATGTGTTGAGGTGGATAGTATACATGACTAGCTGGTAATGGCTCCTCTTCTTCATCATCGTTCACCATTGAATCAACCAAAATCTCGACTTCTTCTTCTTCGTCATCTATAACATTCACCTCAGCTTGTTCATCGTCATCAGTTTCACAAAACACTTGTGACTGATCAATGAACTAAGACACTTGTTGTTGTTGTGGTAATATATACAACTCTATATCGTTGTACCCAGATTGCTCGTGACTGACAAACATATGATGAACATCGTCATCATTTCGAATCTTCTTCTGATAAAACTTCACCTGGTTGTCTGCAAACCACACTGGATTTTTATAGATGATTTGGCCCACAAGACTGCACTGCAATTTCTTTTATATTCTTTGTTTAAGATGTGAAAAATTTGATCGTCCATTTATTGTAAACCGAGTTACCTTTGTGTTGCGAAAATAAAAATCGAATAATTGATGCTCAAATATTTCACCTTCGATATGGGCACTGATCATGTAATATGGTGAGGAAGATATTTTTTTAAATCTAACTTTAGTATTTCTACTGATCTGTATGGGTACCGATGGTGAATGCATTGATATGTTATTCACATGCAATTAAATAGGATAAACGTTGAATGCATTGATCACGCAATTCATCTGCAAAGACAAGACAATGCAATGAAAAGAATCCATACATAGACAAGATAATACAATGCACGCGCCAGGTAGAATATCTACACACACAAAGCATGCACCTGCACACAAGGAATCTCACAAGTATATCTGCCCTAATAGTCCAAAGCAGACGCCCATTCCAATGGCGCATAAAGCAACCTAGGCGCTCATACCTTTGGCGCCTCTTCATTGCATGGCAAAAAAGATATGCATGTGCCACTAGCTTGGCGCATGTGACCATGCATGTGATAAAATATCAACGCATATTCCCGTTTGCAACAAAGTA
Organism: Lathyrus oleraceus; assembly: GCF_024323335.1. Taxonomy (NCBI): domain Eukaryota; kingdom Viridiplantae; phylum Streptophyta; class Magnoliopsida; order Fabales; family Fabaceae; genus Lathyrus; species Lathyrus oleraceus. The sequence continues at coordinate 31,117,267 of NC_066579.1, forward strand.
AGTTTAAAACTTTACCATATAATTAATTAGACTTTATATTACTATTAATTGTACATAATATTTTTCAATTGTTTATGATCTAGGTGGTCAGTTAGAGGGATGAACTATAATAGGTGTCTGAAACACGCTATAGTAGTCTATCTCAATCTATTGGATCATATTGGACCAGACGATGTAATACTCCTACACAACTCTATTTTAATTTAAACATACTTATCAAATTATTTATCATCTAATCGTGTCATATTGTTGTACAGTTTATCTAGAGGTCATATATGGGTCTTGATCATCAGGTTAACCATGATGATGTTGCAGTTTAGTCAACAAAGACACCAATTATCCTATTCACTACTATGGAGATGCACCAGAGTAACCGAGTAAAACTGCAATTCGGCATGCAACAACAGATTCCAGAACCTCCGACGTGTTTAGCAGATTGACATCAAAAAAGAGTCGATGCCCAATGAGATTATTCCGACTGGAGAGACTTCGCAAAAGAGATGTGTCGTCATTGGAGGAATCGATGACAACACATCTTAAACAAACCAGTCATACATGATGCTAGACCAACTCAACAATATATGGCATGGTTTAGGTCGGTTACAACGTAACAATTTGTGTCTGAGCCACGATATTTGATTGATCCACGCCAACTAGCTTCGTCATCATACGCCCAACAACAATTACCCGTCAAATACCAATGTCAAACCACCCAAATCCATTAACCAACCTCACACTATCACCCTACCATATACACCAAACAACTAAACACCCAACTTCGCAACCCATTCATGCCACCCACCCAACAACCAAACACCCAACTTCATAATCCATTCATGCCACTCACCCAACCACAAAACCAAGAATCAAAACCTACCCACTAAAAACCATACACATCAACCACAACCGTCTATAGCCCAGATGATTCATATGGGTCACTTCATCGTATCCCCCCACCAATGACCACCCAAACATCTCATCACCAAAACATCCAACCATTGTTTAACTATAGTACACCCCAAGAACCATTTCTTCGTTCCCAAAACGATTCAATGTCCCAATTCAGGCAACTATACCGTCCATAATTCACCCAACCACATCAACCCAACTACGAAAACATAGGCACCGAACTACATTACAGAAGCGTTATTGGCTAGAGCCCCCCGACTATTGGGAACAAATGATGACACATCTATCAAATACCGCTGGAACTTCCGCCAGACTTTCACACTAGCCATCATTGAATCAGGTCAGCACACAAAGACCTCAAACACCTCAAGAAAATCGTGGGAGACCTCGAAGACAAACTAACGCACCTGGATGTGGAACAAGGGGACGTTTCGATCGGGCGGGTCATTAAAGTTTTGTCAATCCCATGTAAATTTTATTATATCATGAATAATTTTTTTTATAATATTCTATTTAATTATTTATTAAATAAATAAAAAACTTAAAAAATAATAATATTAAGGTGTATACGCCAAATGAATTGACACATACACCAAGAACCATGCATAGGTGCCATGGTTGCTGACACCTCCATGCAATGCTTTGAAAGCATGCGCCAACACCAGTGTCGTCTCCTCTTGGTTTTAAATGGATGCGCCAGTTAATCTGGCGCATCTATTTTGAAAGGTGGTTATTCCGGTAATTTTTTTTGAAATATTGGTTATTTTAGAAATTAATTTGAAAAATATGGTTATTTTAAAAAAAATTCAAAAAAATAATATCTATTTTAATATATATTAGTAATTTCTAAAAAGTATTTTGTAGGACCTTATGTGATGTTTAGGATATTTTGATAGTATTTTAAGATAGCTTACGCAAATAGGTGATAAATTATGAATATAGTTTTTCGGGTGAAAGATTACATCTTCTCTCCTTAAGTCTGAATCAAAGCGTTGGAGATTGGTTTACCCCTATCCCCACGATTAGGGAACATGAAGAGGCAAGAGGAGACTTGGTCTTCTGGGAATCGTGAGTAAAGTCGTTCCCTTCATGGACTATTTACGCAACTAGTTATGTATGGTCACACATTAGAGAATTTTACCTCATATCCTTTTAATTGGTCTTTGCACCCCATATAATATTGATTTGATAATAATATCCTTTGATTCGAAGAATTTATTTGGTTTTTCAAAATATGGTAATATATATATATATGGGGTTTTTCGTATTTCTTAAAAAATAAAAATACTATTTTTTATAATATTTTAAAAGTTTGCTTTTTTACCTGCGAAATTGGTTGCAAAATTACGATACTTAGGATTTTTCTACAGATTTTGGATTATATGCATTTTATGCAATTTTTTCCAAATTCTTAAAAGATTGGTACCTAATTTTTTTGCATTTTTATCGATTTTTAAAAAATATATCTGGTAATATAAGTGGGGTGTTTGTACAAAATTATTTTTAAAAATCCGATAAAAAACCATTTTCTTTATAGTATTGAATGATTTGATTTTTAATCTATGGAATTTGTTACGAATATACGTCAGCTACGGGTTTTTATGTAGATTTTAGATTATAGGCATTTTTTCCCGAATTTTTAAAAGGTCGGTACCTAATTTCATGCAATTTTACCGAATTTTTATCCAGTGATTTTATGCATTTTTACTGATTTTTTTTTATAAAAAATATGATAAAAAACTATTTTTTATAATATTTTAAGTGTTTGGTTTTGAAATTCCTACGAAAAGACGTTATCTGTAAAATTTTCTACATATTTTTGATTATATGAATTTTATGCATTATAATCAGATTTAAAAAAAAAACTCGATAATATTTGTCACACATCGGATTTTTTGAAAATGCCAGTAAAAATGCGTATCGAATTTTTTGTATGGCCTACCAGAGTTTTTGCGTCAAAGAGAAAAAATTTCAACATATGCTTATTGAAAAAATGAGATGGATACTTATGATATTACGAATATATGGGAGGTGCCATGTATGTAGAGCCGTCAAAATGTGTCGAAGTCCATGAGTGGTCCACCAAATCCGAAAAATGTTAGGGCTTGGGCCTTATTTTTTGAGCATATTTTTTACCGGACCTATTTTAGCCTGGCCCGAAAAAGCCCTAAAAATATGGGCTTGCCTGTACCAGAACTTTATTCAATTGTCAATCACAACATACAAGATGGCATTAACTTTATTCTATGTTGTGATTGAGTGGTGATTGGAAATTGAATAAAGTCCCATATTTTTTAGCTTAAAGGCAACATGACTGTTTATATTATTCAATACTCAATCACAACATCCAAGATGAATGTTTATATTCTTCTTCTTCTTCTTCTCCGTACCAAACAGAGGTTTTACATAGCCTGACCACAATCAAGAACCAAGAGAGATCTTAATCGGGTTAATATTAAACCGATAAAGCTTTAAACTGGCTTGAGATCAAGAACCATTGCGGAGATTTTTTGGCGGATTTTCATGAACCTAAAGAGAGTTTTTTAAGCCAAAGCTCACATGTGAAACATAGGCTTCCTAATACAATCCGCCAATACCAACAAGAGCTTTTTAATTGGTTTATCTTAAAACTAACTAATAACTTCCTATGAAAGAATTATTTACACAATAGAAAATACACTCTTGGTAAATTTACAACTTTGCCCTCACCCAGAATAAATATCCTCACTTAGACCCAAGAACACTCTCGAAACATTATGGTTAAAATATGTGAGAAAAAAAGAAAGTGTTTTGTGTCGGACAAAGGCCTAAATACGGAAGACCCAATTTGCCTCAAATCCACCCCCTGACCCAATATATAAAAGTCTGTTCATATGGAAATCAAGGTACAATTTTTAATCTTCACTCTCACTACTCTTATCTTGAATCTTAAATTGACTTGGGCGTCAGAGTTCTAACCATTGAGGTCCATCTCGTGCCACTATAACGAGAATCTGCATCACCGGTTCAAGATGTCCAGTTCACCAACCGTGTCCATTTCTAGTTCTTGAACGGAACAGAGGTGCCGTCTGTGGGAAACAACTTTTGATTTCTACTATTTCCCTTATTTCAGATCCAACCTCTGATTACCAGTTTGTAACCTCCTTAGGTTATTAAATAAATTTTTTTTGGAATCAAACAAGGATATCTAACATATATGATCCAATCAGTTATCATTTCAACTACGATCCATCAGATTTCCAAATCTATGATTCCCTCAAGAATTCCACGATGTAAAAGAAGAAAGGATACTATATCCAAGTCAATATCTGCAATAAAATTACTAGAAAAAGAAGGCAATTTCCTTGAATATAATGTTGAAGAATCATGATCTATCTTCCGATCTAACATCACCTTTATCTTCTTTCGCCGACGTAATATTTATCATGGAGACGTCGAAGATACAATGAGTTCATAGTTAATGATTGACATAGATCTAGTACCATGGGAACTTCTATAAGTACCAAATGATCTTTGATCGATTGACGGGACCTCCTCAGACCAAATTCGGTAGATCACAATGGAGCATGTCGACCCAACCACATCTTTTCCTTATTGCTTGGCTTATTTTTTACCATAAGATCATGTGATTCTAGGGCTTATCTCCTATAAATATTTCTTTTCTAGGCGACTTTAGGGTGTTTAATCAAGAAATAGAGACATTTGAGCTTAAATACGGTTGAAGAGCAAGAACATCGAGCGAATTACAACCTCGGGCCTCTCGATAAGTGCAACATTTTCCACCAGGGTCTGAGTTCGGGCGAGGTGGATCATAGGAAACATCCTCCGAGCACAATCTCCCTACTCGAAGAAGACGACTACCAAATACCTATGATTGGACCAATAAAGTAAATGGGACTCACCAACTACACGCAGGGAAACAACCCCCAGACTATGGTAGCAAGGAAACCAAGTATCCTTCAAAGGCACTTATGGTCAACAATCATCTTTGGTCCTTCATCCAACATCATTGGTCCTTAGAAATATTTCCAGATGAAGAGAGCGGGACGAGCTACTTCTAAAGGGTCAGTGGACGAGCCTCTTGAGGATATTCACCTTCGTCCGACCATACTCTTGACCTAAAGAGATCCAACTATAACCCTGAAGTCAATAAAAAGAGATGTTATAATTGAATGTTTACTTATCTAGTTATTCTATTTCTCATTGTAAAAAAATTTACTTCATTTGGAATGAAAATACTTGTCTGCTATTTTTCTCCTATTGCATTATTTTTTGTCTACCTCTCTTTAGGATCCTAAAGGCTATGAGATAAAGATTACATGCATTTATGTGTACCCGATACAGATTAAGCGCATATTTGCACATCTTATATGGCTTAAATGTATTTCTCGCATGATTGTGTATCTAATATAGACTAAACACATTTTTGTACATCAAATACAACTTAAATGCATTTCTCACAAGACTGCACATCTAATACAGACTAATCATATTTCTGCGTATCTGATATAGACTAAACACATTTCTACGTAGCTGCCACACTCTTCTTTTGGATCTAGTCAATCTAAGGGTATAGGTGCTGGAGCCAAGAGACATCCACCTCGATCTAAGCCAAGCCTCGGGGGGGGGGGGGGGGGGGACGAGGATATACCATTGGTTAAGGAACATTCCTCTGTGACGTGGAGTGTAGTACAATGAGACAAACGCATCTAGTTGGTTCCTCCAATGACGAACCCAACAGGGGGAAACATAAGTAATACACCCAATACAACACGCAAGTTAATATGCTACTACAACAAATACTAAATACATCACGCCAACAAACGCTAAACATAGCAGACAAATATAACGACCAAAATGATATATGACGACCTTCAATGCGCTAAGTAGTAAATCACGAAGACCATTGTCAAAAAAGTGATAAGAGCACATCAAGTACCTCGTATCAACGAGACACCTCTTCCTCTCATAAAGGCAATCAAACAGGGTTCTTGCACCCTAAGCAGACAACCCTTCGGAGATGCCAAAGCACAAACGAACCCCAATGTTATAACAACTTACTAACAACCAGAATTGCAACAATGCACCAACAATAAAATGGAAACAAATGCAGAACTCTAAGCTAAAGGATACACAAATCATTGAGGTAAATGTATTTTATAATTATTATTTTTCGTTACACTCAAGGCATAGTGCCCAAGAATTGTTACAGCTTCCATACCCCAATTTTGTCCAGGAGTTTTTAAAACTTTCATACATCTGACTTTATTTTTACTTTGCATCACCTGTATATCATAACATGTCTTTCATCATGCATAATACCTAAGAAAGTTGGCCAGAATAAATTTTTGGATATACAGATAGACCGGTTGAATCGTTTCTCAAATGTATGTAAAATTAACTGGAAAAAAATATAAAGATCGGACTTGCAGACATCAATTTTATTGAACTACGATTTGCATACTTTAACCTGGCGTGCTCGCTTTATTTTTCGACTACTTTTCAGTCGCATTTTGATCAGCTCAAGCCTTTTCAATCAGGCATTTCATTTACTTCAAAATTTAATAAAAACATGTTTGTTTTCCAGAAGTTTATTTCACGCTCATCATTTTAGTTCATTCAGTTTAATTTTTTGGGCACTTTTGCGCTCAATTATTATTCAGACTCAGTCATTTTATTTTTATTAATGTGCCAAAATATTCAAAAAAATAAAATAGGATTAAACATATTTTCATTTTTATTTTGTCATGTTTATTTAAAAAGATGTGATTTTTATTTGATTTAATTGATTTAATCTCATTTAAATCAATTAAAGCTTATAGAATGAAAAGAGTTCACCAATCACAAGGAGCCACATGTTCTAAATGATGAGGAAAAATGATTTATTTTGGCCAAACGATGCCTTAAGACCATCACCCCATCTCTTACATTGAGGAGACTCAAAAAACGTTTTAACAGATCTGAGACTTTTTTCTCATTGAAAAACAAAAGGAACCTCCACTATATTTTTTTCACTTGTTTCCGCCTCCTTCTCTTCACCTTCAAAAACCATTAACCTCCAACCATTGAACCCTTATCCCACCTCCTCGCATCACTACCTACAAACCACGACCACCACCAAACACCCTTATCTCAGTCATTGGAAAACACACCAACATACAACTCCCTCCGTTCAAGTTCCATCGACCACCCTTCTAAACCCACCACCACCGAAACCACTCTCACAAACCATTGAATCCGCCACTACAGGACAGGGTCGGCCCTATGTAAGTGCAGCAAGTGCTGCAGCACAGGGCCCCAATTTTTTTATTTTTTATTTTTTATTCATAAATATTAATAAAAATAAATAAAACATTATAAAAAAAACTCAATAATTGAAAAAAAATTATAATAAAAACTCAATACATACAAAAATCAAGATTGATCTAAACTCAAAATAATTATAATTAAATTAATTTTTTATTAATATATAATTGTATTTTATATATATATATATATATATATATATATATATATATATATATATATATATATTTTAAATTATTATAATTGTTTTTTTCTAAATTTGGGCCCATTTTTGAAATTAGAACAGAGCCTCCGAAATGATTGGGCCGACCCTGCTACAGGACCTTTCACCATTACTTCCCTTCACCAAATAATCTGATCTACTCTTATTCTCCTCTTCACCTTCAACCACACTGATTCCCTTTGTCCGTGTGAAATAACTGCCATCAATCTCTGTTGTGCCATAGAACCCCTATTTCAAACATTTCTAGTGTAATATTCAGCAATGATCCGCGATTTGGATTAGGCATAGAGGTTGGAATAAGCATAAGTCGGATTCAAGCACGAGGATGAGATGATGGATTATTCATAAGCTTGTACTGACACCACTGAAGCAGTATTGCAATCGCATGATGTTGGGTAATCATTTTGTTACAAGTTCATTTGTGCATCACTCGTTTTGTTTTGTTGTATTCATCATTGCTTATGTTGACTCTGTTGGTTGTTAATTGGTGTTGTGAGTTTGAATGTAACTGAACCTGAGTAGAGTAAAATCATGAGTTATGAACATACTATGTTGCTTTGATATAGAACAAACCAAACAAGATTTGAACAATTTTTTTAGTATAAACTGAGTAAGATCTCCGTGTTTCCACTGTGATTTTCTAAATTTCTGGAAACAATTCCGTTCACAAAGATGACATTTGAATGCTTTTCCTGCTATGCATTTTTGATGAGAAAGTTGGGTGGTGACTTCAACATTTTGTTTCCAAGAGTACAATTGGTTTTGTTTTAGTTTCTTGTGTTAAAAGAAATTCAGACTTGTTATTTTATTTATTTTTTAATCCATTATATTTTATCATTATAAAAATGAATTTGATCCAAGTATTGGGCTCTTGTCACTTATGTTAGGCCCATTAATTATTGTAAAGAGTGTAATGTAAATATAATGTTGGTTGTTACTGTTCTATTTCTTTGCATTTTAAATTGGATTTTTAATCTGTGAATTCAGAAATTTTATGTCGTTATGCCGCCGAACTTTTGATACATTGATAGGATATTTTCGTTGCACTATGATCTTGCAACCGACTTTGAGCATATTACGGTTTACTCGATTCGATCATTTTGTACTCATTTTGTTGTTTATCTCATTTTTATTAAATTAATTAAAAAAAATTTAATCAATTTTAATTAACTTGATTATTTGACTTAATCAAATGATTTTGATAATTAATCTTAATTAGCTTAATTAATCGATTTAACCAAATTTCAATCAATTAATTTTGTTAATTAAAAATTAATCGATTTATGTCAATATCATTTCAAAAATTAGTCTTTTCAAACCATTTTCATAATTCATTTCCTCCGCAAACACAAATAAAAACCTCAATCAATATGAGTGCTCCCTTTCCAAATCAATTCAAAATATCTAATCACGATTAAACACCATTTCATTAAAGATGAAAAGGGGGATGGTCTTGAGCCTTCAATTCCTCTCCTCAATTGTTTGAATATGAGTTCCCTTACTCGACTATTTAAATAATTGTCATTTCTTAAACATTCCTAATCTGATTAAATCCAAATAATTTTCATAATAACTTATACGAAAAAGGAAGTGGTCTAGAGCCTTTTGTTCCCTTCCCTGAATACTTGAATATGAGTTTCCTTACTTGTCCATTCGAGTATTAGTCATTTATCTCAAACATGTTAGCAATATCTAAACCCTTTCATTAAGGATGAAAAGGGAGATGGTATTGATCCTTCAATTCCTCTATTTAATTACTTGGATACGAGTTCCCTTACTCGACCATTCGAGTGATTGTTATCCATTAAAAAACTTCCAATCTGATTCATCTCCAAATGCTTTCACAATCTAACATATCAAACCATTTTTCGTAATAACTTGGACGAAAAAGAAAGTGGTCTAGAGCCTTCTATTCCCTTTCTTGAATACTTAGATACTAGTTGCCTTACTAGACCATTCAAGTACTTGTTGCCCAATCTAAATACCCTAACAATATTTAAACCCTTTTGCAATTAAAGATGAAAAGTGATATGGTATAGAGCCTTACATGCCTCTCCTTGGTTGTTCGGGTACGAGTTCCCTTATTCGACCATTTGAGTAATCGTCATCCAACAAAACACTCAACACGTCAAACATATCTTTTCTCTCCCTCGTGTGATCGAAACCAATAAAACCTACCATTTCTCGCCCCTGTGCGATCAAAACCCTTTTCACAAACAAACACGATTTAGTCCTTTATAACGTGTGTACAAACTGGAGCATAAGTCTCTCATGCGTGAGCATACATCTAAATGTTTAAACGGCTAGAATGCGATCAAACATGATCCCTTCTACTGCAAAATAAACAAATGCTAATTAACCCATCCATGAGCAAACAAGTCAATGTTTAACCGTTAGAATGCGAACTAAAAATTTATCCACTAAAATCAATAAATCAACACTCTTTTCTATCAAGAACTACGTAGCTTTGAGTTCTCCATCACACCTGGAGATACGTAGGAGCAAGACTCACAATCTTGTCAAACACCCTAACAAAAGTATTTTTGCGACTCCTTTTCTTTTTAAACTTTTGATTACTTGAAGAAAATAATTAACATAAGCTAAAATTCAATAACAGGTCTAACTAAAAGGTTCTGATTTAGTATAACGAACGTGGGGGATGTTAATACCTTCCCCTTATGTAATCGACTCCCGAACATGAATTTGGTTGCGGCGACCATTTTCCTTTTTAAAGGGTTTTATCGATATTTTCCCTTTCCTCTTTTGGAATAAATAAAGTTTGGTGGTGACTCTGTTCGAATAATTTTTTCCATGCCCATCGGGAATGATTATATTTTTCGAGATGCGACAATAATAAATGACTAATATAAAGGAAAAAGAAGAAGCAATTAAGCCAAAGCATCCAAAGTCGTGGTACTAGGGTCACCCTCTGAAGTCCCCTCATGTGCAGCTTGGAATAGGTCCAGTTCCTCAGATAAAATTATGGCCTGATCCACGACCTGGTCACGAACATAGTCTACATAACCCGCTAGAGTGAATCATGAAATGCCGCGTTTAAGCCGACCACCTCGTCTTCTAGAGTTTTCAGGGCCTTGACATGAGTCTCGACCTCCCATAGAAGAGTTTTCTGATCCTCCTCCATTTGACGGAATTTCTCTATAACAGAATCAGAAGCATCCTGATGATGTTTCTTCTTCTCCTTAAGAGTAGTTTCTAGCTCAGTTATCCGGGCATCCAGAGTAGAGGGGGGAATAGGTCTTTACCGCCTCTTGAAAATAGTCAACAAGCTTGACCTTCTTCTGCATCTCATCCAAATCCTTCTATAAATCGAAGCACTTTTGCTCCACAGCCTCGCACTTCCCTTTCCAAGTATTCCTTTCCTTGTAAGGATTACCAACAACTAAGACATATCCCCGACGAGTAGCGGCCAAAGAGAGCAAAAAAGATGCTTGGTACATGCTACGAGTGATCTCAAAGACGAGCCCCATATTTTCTGCCTTAGAAAGGTTTTTAACATAATACTGGTACTCTGTTAACACAACTGTAACAACTTCCTCATGAGTGTCGACAAGTTGGGAAGAAAAGACAACAGACATCTGCATGAAGGGAGTCATATCCCCTAAAGCATCTTCCCTAGAAATACGGGTCCACTTTAGAGAACCCTCTTCCCGGGGAAAATGTTGGTCGTAATCGTAGACCATCTTTGTTGAAATGGGAGACAGGGGTGTCTCTGCCATAATCAAAGTAGTAGGCTCAGGGGTTGAGATGGGAGAAACAGATGGAGAAGGAGAAATAATATGGGGAGATGGCATCATAAACCGGTCAGAAAGTCCACCCTTGATGCCTTGGGCATCATCAATATCATAGATCTTCTGTAACATGTCCATGTTATCTATAAAACACAACCGATGGACAATTTACTAGCAAGTGTACTAGTGTTGTTATTGAAGTAATAAAAGATAAATTCATCTCCATAGGGATTGTGAATTTAGAAGATCTTTGGCATAACTCTGAGTTGTTATTTCTGTAACTGTTATAGCTTAAAGATCATAAGATTTCTTATCTTATATCATCTTAGAAATCTTAGAAAGGTTGAAAACCTTTGTGATTGTTGCACAATTGTCATACTTGTGATTGTGTATCGAAGTATAGTAGTTATCTTGTTTAAAGTAGAGGAAGTATCTTGCTTGCGTGCTTGAGAAAGGAAGTCTCTTGTCTGAGGACTTGAGCAAGGAAGTCTTTTTCTAGGTTGATTGATCAAGGAAGTCTCTTGTTTGAGGACTTGAGCGGAAGTCTCTTTCTAGGGTAATTGAGCATTGAAGTCTCTTCCAAGTGTGCTTGAGCAATTCGTAACCTCTTTGGTTATAGTGAAAAGCTCTTGTTGAGGCAAAGGGAGGAACCAGGATAATCTTTGTGTGTTTCTTACATTTACTTTTGAACTTTATATTTATGCTATTGTGTTTAATTCTGATATCAGAGTCTGAACATTGTTTGGAATATGAAGTTACTGATTTAGAATAAAAACCATTTTCAAGTATACACAATTAAACCCTTTTTCTTCTATATTTTTTTACCTTCACGTAGAACTCGAACCCAATTGATTGATTTGTCTCCTTGACGAGGCTATTCAAACGAGTCCACCCTCTCGTCTTCAGCGTGTTTAGAAACTCTTCATAACCAGCGAGATGTTCCATATTAAAATCACGATCCCTCACCACCATATAGTCTTTAATTTGCATAAATTTTTATGCACTTGCTTCGGTTGAAAACATATAGGTGGGGCATGTTGATGCAGTTTGAGAGGGAGGTGGGGAAGAAAAGGTAGATGGACCAGAGACACAACTTTGTTTTGGTGCCATAGTTTTTGCAGAGGGGAAAAAAACAACAAGTTAATGCAAAATAATTGAGAGAGATTAGTGAGAATAAGAGAAGACTAGAGTTGGATGAAAAAGAAATCATAGAAAATCCATTTTTATAGGCTTTCAGCGTACTTAACACACCCGCGTTAAGATCCAACATGCCAGTGTTGGCCAATGGTCACCATCTAATAGTCACAATCAATTGGTCAAAATTCCCCAACGGTCAAATGCCTCAACACACCCATGTTAGAGCTTGGCGCGCCCATGCTGGAGACAACGCGCCAATATTAATTCTAAAGGCAAAAATGATTTTTCTGCACAAATTTATTCTCTTTCTAACTTCCTTCTTGCTAGTTCCTACCTTAAATGCCTTTTTTTAGTATTCTACACATTCACCGAACATATTAAAAATACCAACACAAGAAAATGAAAATTACACGGAATTTTAAATTAATAAAAACTAACTTTTACTAGATGAAATTTAAATAAGTTAGCAAACTGTGGGTTGCCTCCCATGCAACGCTTGTTTAAGGTTGTCGCAACCTGAAAAATACCGTGTGCGAAAAAAACAACCGGCGAAAGAGAATGACAGAAGAGTCGCCACCGTGCGTTATTTATCCCAAGGGAGGGAAAGGAAACGCTCGAAGTAAACCTGAAAAAGGAAAGGACAAGACGGGGTCTCGCAACCAAATCTTGGGTTCGGGAGTCGGTTACGCGAAGGGAAGGTATTAGCACCCCTACGCATCCGTAGTACTCTACGGGATCCACTTTTGTAGTTCTTGTCTAAAGGGTGTGGGTTTATCTTGTGCTGTTTGCCAAAAAAAAAGGGGTTAAATGAAAATGACTCGCGCGGATGTCGCATCCACTGCATACGTATCTCATCCGAGTATGAGAATCAGAGTCTTTGTAGCTCGGCTGACCTATGGGTTGGGGGGATGTATGCTCGCTAAGACATCGCGTCTTATGCCTACGTATCTCATCTGGAATAAGAATCAGAGCAAGCCGTAGTTCGGCTAACTACGGGGTTATGGATTGGGTTTTGGACGAACGACGTTACTACGCAATCTACCGGATGCTCGACCTTTGGAGACTTACTCACCTGTAGTAGAAGGAGTAAACGTGTTGCTTTGGGTTTTAGGGTTTGGGATGCTCGAGGGCAAAAAGGCAGTCCTTGACGAAGGAACCGCGCTACCTGCAGTGATATGAATACAAAACACAAAACATGTATCTCAAAGTAAAATGCCACCAAGTGGCTCAAACATTGCCTCCTATCGAGGTCTTCCAGCTAAGAAAGCGATAAAGTATGAGAAAGGGAAAAAATTACCACACGGATAAAGATCCGAAGCTATAGCAGTTAAAGGGGCAAGAAACCCTGAAATGTCTCCAGCTGGACCGTCAAAGGAAATCAGTCAACACGAATAATCAGAATAAAACTCCAGGGGGTATCCCACAAATAAAGTGGGAAACCACGCGAGTGTCTCTGCGAAAGCCATGTGAGCCCTCACAAAACTCGACAAAGGGTTAGAGCAGCAGGATGAAATCAAGAGAAAACAATGCCATGGAAACACAAGACAGGTTAGAATAAACAAAATAGGGTAACCCAGAGTTGCCCCTAAATCAAAATGTAACCACATGAATAATTCCATCAAATTTCACAAAAGGCTCACAAAAAAGGTATCAAATTCACCCATAATACCTCATACATTTAGAGCATTCAAATAAAAGGCATAAAGATGATGGATATAGGGCAAACCTGATTGGAGAGCTTGATTGAAATTGAGTTGCACCCGTGAGGTTTACAAGTTGAGTTCCCTTCAGGGTTTGGAGGCTGCTCTGAGTTCTCTGTCAGGTCTTCTCTCACTATCTTTTTCCTCAGGGTTTTGTTCCAAGGAAACCTCAGAGTATTTTGCATCTCTCCCTTTTTTTCAAGTGTCACTCCTCTACTGAAACTTCAGTATTTATAGACTGATTTTCGTGGGTAGTGGGCTCAAATGAGGGAGACCCAAGTCCAAAATAATTTGTTATATTTTATTTATTTATTTTATTTATTTAATTAATTAATTTTTTTTCTTTTTTCTTTTTTTTTTCTTTTTTTTTTTCGTTTTTTTTTTTCGTTTTTTTTTCTTCGTTTTTTAAGGAAAAATGAAGGGTAAACTTTGGGGTATTACAGCTGCCCCTATTCAATCAACTGGAGACCCGGAAAGAAGATGACAGCTGCTTTCGTGCTTTCGAGGTATCAAGGGATTGAATACAATAAAAGCCCAAAAATTTGCACTGAAGTGAAGTGAAGTAACAATGTTTGTCAGAATCGGCAAAGAGGTGGTCTTGAAAGAAGAATCCGTCTGGTACGATGAAAGTCAGTCTGAATACCGAAAAAGAATGTTAACTTGGATACCAAAATAAATGGTAACACAGAAATAACCATGGCCTGAATGCCGCTCATCAGTCTGAATACTGGAAATGACTTCGATCTGAACATCGGAAACTTGGCCTGAATGCCACAAGTCGCATCGACCTGAACGTCGGAAACTTCTTCGATCTGAACATCGGAAAATCGGCCTGAATACCACAAGTCGCATCGACCTGAACGTCGGAAACTTCTTCGATCTGAACATCGGAAAGACTTGGCCTGAATGCCACTTCGATCTGAATATCGGGAAAACTGGCCTGAATGCCACTTCGATCTGAATATCGGAACACTAGCCTGAATGCCACTTCGGTCTGGATACCGGAAAACTGGCCCGAATGCCACTTCGGTCTGGATACCGGAAAACTGGCCTAAATGCCACTTCGGTCTGGATACCGGAAAACTGGCCTGAATGCCACAAGTTGCATCGACCTGAACGTCGGAAACTTCTTCGATCTGAATATCGGAAAACTTCATGCCTGTCAGCATTGGCAGAAATAGGGAATGATAATAGAGGCGGCACATGGGCCAATGACACTTGCTGGGGATAACAAAGGTAAGTCATGAACAATCTTCAGTCTGAGTACTGGAAACAACTTCTAGCTTATCACTTGGGATACCGAGAATGTTTTATGCTTACATGCGTATGTTTGAATTTTTCAATGGCGTAATGCTCCATGAAAATGGAAATGCTACGCGATTTGGAAGGATGCAATGCAATATGATTCTACATGCAGGGATGCGAAATGCTGGGTAGAATGCCAAGCCGAGGCAAGGGGATCTGCTGGGGAAATGATTACCATCCTCTGGGCTCTGGCCAGGCTGCTGGAGATACACACCACAAAGAACTCTGTGGGGAGATGACTAGCCATGCGGTGTTCTGGCCATACCGAGACTCTGATCGGGGAAAGAATGGCATTGGAAGCCTGCTGCTGAGGAAAGCTACAATGGTTCTGGCAACCACGATTTGCGAGAGATGACTCAGCAGGGGGAGCAAACACTGATACGGTACCGAGGTTCTGCTTCAAGGAAAGAAACCATGGATCTGGCATTGGGATTATCGATCTGGCATCGAACTCTAAGGAGCAGCCACTTCTGCTGGGAAGATACAGTCTGGCACTGTCAACTCCGCTGGGGAGTGTATGTCCTGAAACAACCGCTTGGGGAAGTGTGGTGGTGAGAAACTGCTGGGGATTGAAGAATCCAACGCTCTGATCAGCTCTGCAGGGATAAGACACCGAATTTGTCTGTTGGTGACTTCACTGGGGAAGATATTCACGATCATCTGCAGGGAATTTTAAGGAAATGCCCCGAGGGTATCTGTTCTGAATAGACGATCCAAAGCACTTAAAATTTACAGCAATTTTAAATGTTTATTAAGCATGTACCTGTAAAGCCCTTATGTGTCATGATGCAATGTTTATCAAAAATTCGGACGTCATTTTTGCAAACAAAACAGTAAAATGAAGATGAAAACAGAGATATACTGAATAACATGATTTTATTGATTGAATGGCCTCTGAATAGGCATTTACATTAAGAAGCAATCCCTGGAAAGAGGTAATCGCACAATAGATAAAAACAAAAATTAATCTAATGGCAATGTGAAATGGATTTCTATTGGGTTCCAATTCTGCTATGACTTGCCCGTCTTCAAGATCCTCCAGATGATCAACTTTCTGAAAGAGTGATTGGACTGTTTCCTATCCTTCAAAAATTTCCAGTCATTGGCACGAGATGAGATTCAGAACTACTCAGAACGCAGTCATTCGCTTAATCCCTAACTTTTGCCTGGATCGCCCTTTTCGGGTTTTCAATCCACCGGGATACCCATTTTTGCCTAAGTTGCCTTTTCAGGTTTTCAACTTACCGGGTGTACAATTTTTTTTTATTTTTGTCCCTAATTTTTGCCCGAACCCTTTCATTTTCTTGGTTCGCCGGGACGCCCATTTTTGCCTGGACTACTCTTTTTTACTGTCCAGCGGGTCTATTTTATGCGAAGTATTTTTTAACTGCGTCTGAGTTCACAGGGGAAGTGAAGTTTTCACCATCCATAGTTGCAAGCATTAAAGCCTCACCATCAAAAACCTTGGTGACAATATACGGTCCATCATAGTTAGGAGTCCACTTGCCCCTGTGATCTGTCTGAGGAGGAAGGATCCTTTTCAACACTAAATCTCCGACTTGGAAACAACGAGGATGCACTTTCTGATCAAAGGCTCTCTTCATCCGACTTTGATACAACTGCCCATGACAAATGGCTGCCATTCGCTTCTCTTCGATAAGACTCAACTCATTGAACCTTGTCCGAATCCATTCAGCTTCGTCTAGCTTGACATCCAACAAGACTCTTAGGGAAGGAATCTCCACTTCAACAGGTAGGACTGCTTCCATACCATATACAAGGGAGTAAGGGCTTGCCCCGGTCGATGTACGTACTGAAGTGCGGTACCCATGCAAGGCGAAAGGTAACATCTCATGCCAATCTCTGTACGTGACGACCATCTTCTGCACAATCTTCTTTATGTTCTTATTTGCCGCCTCAACAGCGCCGTTCATCTTAGGGCGGTAAGGGGAAGAATTGTGATGCTGAATGTTGAAGTTCTGACACAACTCCTTCATCATTTTGTTGTTGAGATTAGAACCATTATCAGTAATGATTCTTTCGGGAATCCCATAGCGACAAATGATTTCTTTCTTGATGAAACGGGCAACCACATGTCTGGTGACATTCGCGAACGACGCTGCCTCGACCCACTTGGTGAAATAGTCGATGGCAACAAGGATGAAGCGATGCCCATTGGAAGCAGTCGGCTCAATCTTTCCAATCATGTCAATGCCCCACATGGAAAACGGCCACAGCGAAGACATCACATTCAGAGGATTCGGCGGTACATGCACCTTATCAGCATAAATCTGGCATTTATGACACTTCCGAGCATACTTGAAACAATCTGATTCCATGGTCATCTAATAATAACCCGCTCTCAACAATTTTTTAGCCATTGCATGTCCACCGGCATGAGTACCGAAAGAACCTTCATGAACTTCCTGTATTAATATGTCCGCCTCGTGTCTGTCCACGCATCTGAGCAAAACCATGTCGAAGTTCCTCTTATACAGCACATCGTCTTTGTTCAAGAAGAAAATGCCTGCCAATCTTCTCAAAGTCTTTCTGTCATTGTTGGATGCCCCTGTCAAGGCGCATCACATCGATCCTGGGAGCATGGTTCCAACGAATTACCTTGGTCATGGAGGATAGAGTAGCAAGCGCGTCTGCCATCTGGTTCTCATCACGAGGTATATGATACAATTTTACTGTTGTGAAGAAAGTCAACAGTCTTCTCGTGTAATCTCTGTAGGGGACCAGAGTGGGTTGGAGAGTATTCCAATCACCATTTACTTGATTGATCACCAGAGCTGAATCTCCGAAGATGTCCAGAGTCTTGATTCTCAGATCAATGGCTTGCTCAATACCCAAGATACAGGCCTCGTACTCAGCTTCATTATTTGTGCACTCAAAAGTCAAACGAGCGGTGAAAGGTATGTGGGCACCTTTCGGAGTAGTAATAACAGCGCCAATTCCACTTCCTCTAGCATTGACAGCCCCATCAAACAACAAAGTCCACTTTTCGTTTGGATCAGGTCCCTCCTCAACAACTGGCTCTTCACAGTCTTTTATCTTGAGGAACATGATGTCTTCATCAGGGAATTCAAACTTCATTGGCTCATAATCATCAATCGGTTGCTCGGCAAGGTAGTCTGACAGAATACTCCCTTTGATGGCCTTCTGTGACGTGTACTGAATATCATACTCTGTTAAAATCATTTGCCAACGAGCGACCCTTCCGGTGAGAGCTGGCTTCTCGAATATGTATTTCACTGGATCCATCTTAGAAATCAACAAGGTAGTATGGTTCAACATATACTGTCTCAGTCGGCGAGCAGCCCAGGCCAAAGCACAGCAAGTTTTCTCAAGCTGCGAATATTTGATTTCACAGTCGGTAAACTTTTTGCTAAGGTAGTATATGGCATGCTCTTTTCGACCAGACTCGTCATGTTGTCCCAATACACACCCCATCGAGTTCTCAGTCACTGATAGGTACATTATCAGAGGTCTCCCAGGAACTGGAGGTATAAGGATCGGAGGTTTCTGTAGATACTCTTTTATCTTCTCGAAAGCCCTTTGACAATCTTCATTCCACCTGATAGCCTGATCTTTCCTCAGCAATTTGAAAATTGGCTCACACGTGGTTGTTAGGTGAGAGATGAACCTTGCAATGTAGTTCAACCTCCCTAAGAAACTACGGACTTGCTTCTCCGTTCTTGGCTCTGGCATTTCCTGTATCGCTTTTACTTTGTCGGGATCCACCTCAATCCCTTTTCCGATAACAATAAAACCCAGCAATTTTCATGATCTCACCCCGAAAGTGCACTTGTTCGGATTAAGTCTCAGTTTGAATTTCCTCAAACGCTCAAACAGTTTCTGCAAATTCAACAAATGTTCTTCTTCTGTCTGAGATTTGGCAATCATATCATCAACATAAACCTCGATTTCATGATGAATCATATCATGGAACAAAGTTACCATAGCTCGTTGATATGTTGCTCCGGCATTTTTCAGACCAAACGGCATCACCTTGTAGCAGAAGGTGCCCCATGGGGTTATGAAAGTTGTCTTTTCCATGTCCTCTGGTGCCATCTTGATTTGGTTATAGCCAGAAAAGCCATCCATGAAGGAGAATACCGAGAACTGAGCTGTATTATCCACCAAAATGTCGATGTGAGGTAATGGGAAATCATCTTTAGGGCTAGCTCTGTTCAGATCCCGATAGTCGACACACATCCGTACCTTTCCGTCCTTCTTAGGTACTGGGACGATGTTCGCAACCCATGGCGGATAATTGGTGACTGCTAGAAACCCTGCATCCAACTGCTTTTGTACTTCTTCCTTTATGTTGACAGCCATCTCTGGTCTTGTTCTTCTGAGTTTCTGCTTGATCGGAGGACAACCTTCTTTGAGAGGCAAGCGGTGTACCACGATGTCTGTGTCCAGCCCGGGCATGTCCTGATAAGACCAGGCGAAGATGTCAACGTATTCTTGCAGCAATTCAATCAGCCCTTTCTTCACATCATCTCCCAAAGCAGCCCCTATCTTGATTTCTCTCTTGGCGTCCTCGGTGCCGAGATTAATTACTTCAACAGACTCTTGATGCGGTTGAATGACCCTTTCTTCCTGTTTCAATAACCTGGTAAGTTCTTCAGGGAGTTCACAGTCTTCATCACCCTCTTCTTCAGCTTGAAAGATTGGATTTTCAAAGTCGAAACGAGCCATAGCAGAACCGTTATCAATAGGATCCGGTGATGTGCATCTGCATGAGTGATGGTATATGCTTATGAGTGTGAACAAGAAGTGAAAACTAAACAAAACATTGCCATTTTTTTATTTTGAAAAACTGCAAAAATAGAAAGACAGGGAACGAAATATTTGAATGCAAAAATACGTCCTTTATTTATGATAAAAAATGCAAGTGTCACATAGATGGGCCCTACAATGAGTCATTACGCCCTGGGCAGAACGTAAGACTTGGATATGCATGAATAAACAAAGAAAATTACTCTTCAAGAAGAGTGACTTGGATAATCTCCTCAGAAGACCAATTGTTGAGAACTTCACCCGGGATCCTCGGACGCACCCAGTTGTCAATGTCACAATCACTATCCCCATCTTCTTCGTTGACTGCAGAGACTTGGATGGGAATCACAAAATTAACAGGAACAACATCTGCGAATTCATCAGTAGCATCTTCAAACCCTTCTTCCTCAACCCCTTCCATAGACTCTTGGACAGACAAATCTTCAACCTGGAGGATACCTTTGTCGAGCAAGGCCTGGATACCCTGCTGTAGCTTCAAACAACCTCCACTCTGAGTAGCACAATCCAAACAACCCTTCCCATAACCGGGGAAAACATCGGCCTTCAGCAAGCATCCTTTGACATCCGACAATGGAGTCTTCAGCTTCAACACATCCTTAATGGACTTGGCTTCTCCCTCTACCAAATTAACGTTCGCACCACCATGCTGGGGCATGGGATTGTTGACGACATTCGGAGCTGGTGCAAGGTCGATGGCCTTTGAATCTATGAGGTCTTGAACTACGTGTTTAAAAGCTTTGCAGTTCTCAATATTGTGGCCAGGTGCCCCAGAGTGGAAGCTACACCTAGCGTTGGCGTCGTAACCCACCGGAAGTCTACCAACAGGAGGAGCCAGAGTGCGTAATTGCACAAGTTGTAGTTGTTGAAGACTAGAAAGCAACTAAGCGTACGACATTGGAAGGGTGTCGAAACGCCGGTCCATTATCCTTTGCCTCTGTTGATAAGCGGGTCTGTTACCCGGCTGTTGCTGCTGTTGATACTGAGCTGGTTGACGTTGTGATTGTTGTTGTTGTAGTGGTGCTGCAGCTGGAATGGTCACAGCCGCAACATACGGTTGCTGATGATAATTCTGAAAGTTATTCCTCCGGTTATCCCTGTTCTGATAAGAAGATATGGCATTTGCATCCCCTTCTCTTCTCTTCTGTCCCTGAATGAACGGCTTCTTCACCCCTGATGAGGATCCACCTCCACTCTGGCTCTTATAGGTCTTTAGGTAATTCTCCACCCTTTCTCCAGTAGAGACCACATCAGCAAAGTTGGAAGCATTGCAACCTACCAGACGCTCCCAGTAAGGTTCAGGCAGCGTATTCATGAACATGTTGGCCATTTCCTTTTCCAACATAGGAGGCTGAACACGGGAAGCTGTATCCCTCCAGCGTTGAGCGTATTCCCTGAAGCACTCATTGCTTTTAAGAGATAGATTCTGAAGTTGAGTTCTGTCCGGAGCCATGTCTGCATTATACTGATACTGCTTCACGAAAGCTTCTGCCAAATCCCTCCAGCAACGGATGTGGGCTCTGTCCAGCCTCATATACCATTCCAAGGATGCCCCAGCTAGACTATCCTGGAAGAAGTACATAAGTAGCTTCTCGTCATCAGAGTATGCAACCATTTTACGGAAATAGGCTTGCACGTGAGTTTTGGGGCAAGAGCTGCCATTGTATTTGTCAAATATCGGGACCTTGAATTTCGGTGGCACTCTCACACCTGGGACCAGCCCCAAGTCAGCAACATCTACTCCTAGAGGATTCTGTCCTTCCACTGCCTTCAACCTTTCTTCCAATCTTCTAAACATGGGGTCCATGCCAAAGTCTTCCTGAAGCAAGGGAAACTGATCATCCTGACCATCCTGAATGGGTTGTAGACCGGAGGTGACATGTAGGATTGGGATAGGCCCCGGTCCATTGGGTCCATTAGCCTCTCCAGCTGGAGGATCAGCCAACGTCTCCGGTTGAGTAATAGGGGGATCCTTCTGCACCAATAATCTAAGCTCCTGCTGTCCTTGAGCCACCCCTTGAACCAAATCCATGAATTGATTCATGCGAATCTTCATCTCGGTGAGCTCTGCCTGTAGGCTTTCCATTACTCTCTGTTGATTCCTTCGGGTACCGTATCGGTGAATGCCTGAGTCAGCTATCCTGCTAGTGGGTGTTGAGACAGTTTTTAAGTGTCGGGTTTTTGTTATCGTATCCACAGAGATTGTAAGATATCACTGCCGTTCAATGGTTGAATTAATCTTAGCTTAATGTAACAATAGGGTTTTGGTTTTAATCAAGTTATCTTGCATACAAAGTAATTAATTGCGGAAAAAGTTATGTTTTGATTAATTGAGAAATATTGTCAAAGTTAGGTTTCAATGATTACATTTGCTTTGCATGTATTTGCTCGGTCAACAATCTTATAAACTCCTTTAGATGATAAATTATTTCACAAGGTCCTCTCAATGCGTTTCTCTCGAACACCCATTGTGAGTTTTGCCATTTTGATCCATTGTTTCTCTCGAACACAATCTATCAAAATGACAACTTTTTGGTTCAACCTTATGGTGAACAAAATCATTCGTTACTATCTCTAGCTAACAAACAAGTTTGGATGAAAACCTAGGTCAAGAATCGGTAAACATCTCTCGATCAAATACCAACACAAAGAGTTTTAAATAGAAACAAAGTTTTCATCATATATTTACCGTTAAAGAGTTTACATATGAGGATCCTTACATTTACACACAAAGCTAGAAATCACCTACATCTAACCTTGACAAATGGAAGACTTAGCTACTCATTTTCATGGTAGCTTGGTCGGCAAGTAAGGAAAGAAGGTTGATCAACATCCAAGTCGGATAATCGAAGTTGGATGGGAATCCACCTTCTTTTTGTGGAAGATGGTTGCTAGATGAAGAGAAATGAAATTAGGGCATAAAAGCTCCCACAAAACAATGCTGTAAAATATCTAGGAGAAAGTACAAAAAATGGAAAAGTTGGTAAAAATGAGGTATGGTGCCCAAAAGTGGCACCTGCTACTTATAGACAAGTGCAGAACTGTCATGTTCGCTAGGCGAGCAGAATGGCTCGCCTAGCGAAGGTCAAATATGAGCACAAAAAGCCCCTGCGCCCAGAGCAAACAGGGCCTGCTGAACTGTCATGTTCGCCTAGCGAACATACCTTCGCCTAGCGAAGGACACGCTTCAACCTTCGCCCCAGCGAGGTTGAGAGGTTTTGCTACTGGAATGCTCGCTGGGGACTCGCTAGAGCCTCGCCTAGCGAGTGAGTGTTGGCTGCACTTTTCACCAAAACAGAATGAATTCGCTGCAGACTTCGCCTTGAGCTCGCCTAGCAAATTAATTTGCTAATTTACTGGAGCTGTTCGCCAGGAGCTCGCCTAGCGAACCCATTCTTCGCCACAGCCTCGCCTAGCGAGCAGGCAGATGAAATGCTCCTATTCTTTGGTTCCTTTGCCAATTCTTTTGTGTCTTTATTATCAATTAATTCATGCCTTTCCTGCACAATAACACACACATCAAAGGCACCAAGCTTGTTTATCAATGTAACGCATTCCATGTAAAACAAATATGATTTTGACAATTTTAGCAAGGAAAAAGAGTGAAAGATGCCCACATATGATAGCTCAAATAAGCACTTTTGGGCATCTAACAACTCTCCCCAACTAGATTCTTGCTTGTCCTCAAGCAAAGTATGCCTCTTGAAGGACAAGAGGATTTGCTTTAAGAAACGGTTTCTCCGAAGTTGGATAAACGGCTCAAACACAAGCGACATTCGCAAATACAAGTTCCCGACGGTTTGAATAAAATAATACCTAGGAACTAAAACTTAAATAGCAATGCAAAATATTTATCTATCTACAACAATACTATTCTGAATGAATCATCCTATCTCTCCTCTTCGAATAAGGAATGAAGATTTTGCGCGTTTGCAACCGCGGGACTAATCTCACTCTCTAACAAATAATGAAGAAATCAAACAGATTCATACAATGTCTAATCAATTAAAAATGGTACTGTGGAAGCATAAAGATCACTAAGGGCTTTTCGGTTGAAGCTTGGTTAGGTTAACAAACAAGGGTCATTTCTAAGGCCATTGAAACGAAAGTGCCGATGCAAAAGAGACATTCACAGTATTATTCACACTACTCGACTTTGTTTCATTTGTTTCTTATTTGTAACCTTCACAACACATATTCCACAACTCCATTTTTATTTTTCACTATTTTTCTTCCGAGCAAGCATTTTTTCATTCTTTCTATTTTTGTTCTTTTCTTTCACATCAAATATACAAAACAGATGTTTCTTTTCTATATTTTCTATACATATATTTTTCTATGCTTGCTCGGAGTTTTTTTTTTTATCTTTTTCAAGAGTTGTGGTACTTACCAATTCTGTTTCGTTCTTCCCAACTTATTTCTTCCACACCCTAAGTGAATGCTCTTAACTTTTTACGGCAAAAGAACAATAATCAAGATTTTCCGGGTTGTGTAAAAAAAGATTTTTTTGAGATCTCGCTTTATTTCAAGCCGAGATTCAAATGTTTAGGCTCAAAGGGGTTAACAAATACTCTCTCTGCTCACAGGTAAGTTGTTTTTGGATGTAGTTGTGCTCAAAAGAAAACAAGTGCCTTGATCATTTCTAATTGCTTCCACAATTTCACAATAATAAAAGACAAATAATGAATCACATGAATCAACAAAACTTATTAGAATCCAGCATTTAAGTGAACAATGGAGGTTTCCTCACAATTTGTGGTTTTAAGTTCTAGATGAAGCATTCATTCAATTATGTTGCAAAAAGACAATATTCAATTTACCAAAAAGAGTAAAGTTCCTAATGCATTCTAAAATTCTAGCCGTCGGTAACCATGTACCTTAGCTTCATTCACTTGTTTATTCTTATCATTGCCATCCAAGCTCGGATGCACCTTCATTGGGTACTTCTTGAGGAGCAACCAATCTAGAAGGGTTTGCCACTCAATCAACCAAAAATTTATTAAACACACAAAATTAAAAACAAAAAATAAATAACATTACTGAAAATATAAATTTGTTTGTGGGGGACAAAACACCCCAATAGTACAACACCATGGTCAAAATACAAAATTCGAAAGTACAAATGGAAATGACATAATAAAAACTGAAAACACACAAAAACTTAACCCACAAAGGGCTCAGGACTCCTCTTCGCTACCGGCCTCAGAACCGGTAGCCTCATCATCAACATCATCATCATTCTCAGCTTCAGCGTCCACCCCCTCACCATAGACTGGCCTGTCCACAGGCCAATTAGCGTTAAGCATAAACTGCTCACGCGCTAACAATGCTCGAGCACCGGAGGGGTCATTACCTTGCAGCTCCAACCTCTGCATACTGTTATGCATATCAATCATAGCTCGTTGGGATGCTGCCATCCACTCAAAACTGTAGTCACAAACAGCCCTCAGGTACGGATCAAGTCCGGGAGAAGAAGCACTAGGACCATCAGCAGCCCGAGTACTTCCTGAGGCTGCACTGCCACCAGTAGTCTTAGCTCTACAATACTTAGCCACATACCTATCATCTATAGGTGCCGGGATTCGAACCTGCCCACGAGACGGAAGTCTCACCCTAGCCTGAACACATAAGCTCATAATCAAACACGGGAAGGCCAAGGGACAATTAACACGTCCCCTTACTTAAGCCCGCTCTCAACCACGGTCTTCAGCTCATTGGCGATTATCCTCGCGACATCTATCTCGACATTTGTGAGGATGGAATGGACTAAATGTGCCACTGGGATCGGCACAGTAGAGGTGTGTGATTTGGGTTGGATGTTGGTCAAAACCAAGAGTAGGATCAGCTGAGCCATGGGAGTCATGTCCTCCCGATGATATCTCACAGGAACCCCAGATGGGTTCGGCTCAACCGATTTCCCAGGTAAAAGCAGGTCGGCGGTAATGGCAGCGACATCTTTATGAAGCCTGAGGTCGGTGTGGTACTGGTCTCTCTGATCAGCTCCCAGCTGGAGCGGTTCCCCTAGGATTCGGTTGATAGCATCCCTGTCAAATGGAATTTCACGCCCGGCAACTCTAGAAACCCAAGTGAAGGGCTCGTCGTCGTCGGGCAGTGCGTTAGCATAGAACTCCCGCACTGTAGCAATGTCGTAATGCTCCAAGGAACTTATCAACCTATCCCACTTCTTGGCGTCTATCAACCCGACGAAAGTTCTGTAAGTGCCTTGTGGGTTGATCAGAAAACGCCTCTCAGGAAGTATTTTTCGCTTCTCCAAAGCTATGTACCGTGCAGCCTGTTTTGGACCGACAAACTTGTCGGTATCGAATTGAATCGGCACGGTCCTGGAAGTAGTTGCAACTCCCTTCCTTTTCTTACCAGCTCCAGATCTAGACTCCATCTGCAAAAGATACAAAGAAACAACACACACCAAACAACAGATTAGCCATTTAAAACAAAGTTAAAATACTGCCACGTTCGCTGCTGCTTCGCCTAGCGAAGTTGCAGCGAACGCTCGCCCCAGGTCGCCTAGCGAGCTGCTAGCGAACCTTACGGGTTTTGGAGTTTTCTGCATATTCAAAGAATTTTCCCCCAATTTCCATACACACATGGTTCCCACATCAGAACCTAATGATTTCTTAAACAAATAATCGTTCTATGCTATTGGGGATTGGCTAATTGCATGCAAAACCTAAAGTAATC
Source organism: Lathyrus oleraceus (assembly GCF_024323335.1). Taxonomy (NCBI): domain Eukaryota; kingdom Viridiplantae; phylum Streptophyta; class Magnoliopsida; order Fabales; family Fabaceae; genus Lathyrus; species Lathyrus oleraceus. Next base: position 31,144,104 of record NC_066579.1, read on the forward strand.
CTAAATCCCCAATTTGAAAACCTAAATCCAAACATTGCAAACTCCACAATATCACATGCAACCTCAATGTTTCCCATACTACACATTCCTATTTGCTATTCATATTTGGAATTTAAGAGTAAACAAAAAGAAAATGAAGTAGGGCAAACCTTAATTGCACGGATTCGGAAATGTAAGATGAAGAGAGTTTGCAATCGATAGGAAGGAGCGAAGGTTGGTGATAGCGATGCGAATGCGAGAGTTAGAGAAGTTTCGCAAAATTTTCTCAGCAGAACAGCTCTGAATATTTTTGAGGGTTTGGGGCAAAATGCCCTGCTGAGAAATTTATAGAACAGTACTGGTGCGCTCGCTACTGCCTCGCCTAGCGAGCAGCCAGCGAGCGCGCTCGCTGCAGACTCGCCTAGCGAGCTGCAAGCGAGCATGACAGCAAGTGCATTTGCAAATGCAGCACTTGCAAGTCATCCAGCTTGATTTCAGCACAGGGTACTCACGACAACACAAAACATAAAACAATAAATACTTACAATGTTGGGGTGCCTCCCAACTAGCGCTTGTTTAACGTCGGCTAAGCTCGACGGTGCGATGCTCACAGAGGAGCATCGAGCGGCTGAGCACAACTCTCACGATCCACATGACCGCCGAGATACACTTTCAATCGTTGGCCATTCACGGTCCAACTATCTTTCTCGTCCATGTCTTCAATGATAATGGCCCCGTACTCTTTTACTTCTTTCACCCGAAATGGCCCGGACCATTTTGATTTCAACTTCCCGGGAAACAACTTCAACCGGGAGTTGAACAATAAGACCAATTATCCGGGCACGAATTCTTTGTTACGGATCTTCTTATCGTGATACTTCTTTGCTTTTTCCTTGTACAACCAACTTGAGTGGTATGCGGCATTGCGCATCTCCTCCAACTCAAGTAGTTGTACTTTCCTTTTTTCACCGGCCGCCTCTTTTTCAAAATTTAAAAACTTTAGGGCCCACAAGGCCTTGTGCTCCAATTCAACCGGCAAATGGCAAGTTTTTCCAAATACCAATTGAAACGGAGTTAGGCCAATTGGAGCTTTAAAGGCCGTACGGTAGGCCCATAATGCTTCGTCCAATTTTTGGGACCACTCTTTTTTAGAATTGGACACGGTTTTTTCTAGGATTCTCTTAATCTCTCGATTAGAGACCTCCGCTTGCCCGTTAGCCTGAGGGTGGTACGGAGTTGTCACCCTATGCGACACACCATAATGTTTTAGAATTGTTTCCAAAGGTGCATTGCAAAAGTGTGACCCTCCGTCACTTATCAACACTCGGGGGGTTCCAAAACGGGAAAAGATGTTTTTCTTTAAAAATTTTATCACCGTTTTGGCATCCGCCCGAGGTGAGGCAATCGCCTCAACCCACTTAGAGACATAATCAACAGCAACAAGCATGTACTCATTCCCGTAAGAGGGTGGGAAAGGTCCAACAAAATCTATGCCCCAACAATCGAACACTTCCACTTCTTGGATATTTTGGAGAGGCATCTCATCTCTCTTACCTATCCCACCACTTCTTTGGCAACTGTCACAACTTTGCGCATGGGTATGTGCGTCTTTGAAAATAGTTGGCCAATAAAATCCCGATTGAAGAATTTTAGTGGCCGTTCTAACCCCATTATAATGTCCGCCATAAGGCGAGTTGTGACAATGCCAAAGGATGCTCTGGGCTTCATCACCAGTTACGCATCTCCTTAACAGGTTATCGCTACCCAACTTAAACAAGTATGGGTCATCCCAAACATAATACTTCGCATCCGAAAGGAACTTCCTCTTTTGGTTCGAAGTTAGGTCGGCCGGCACAAAACCACGAGCCTTGTGGTTTGCAAAGTCTGCAAACCACGGCCTAACTTGAACCTTAAACAATTTTTCATCAGGAAATTCTTCCCGGATTTCCTTTTCAGATGCGGTAACCTCGACATTCACTAAGCGGGATAAATGATCCGCTACCAAGTTTTCCGACCCCTTCTTGTCTTTGATTTCGACATCGAATTCTTGTAACAAGAGGATCCAACGGATGAGCCTTTGCTTCGAATCCGGCTTGGTTAGTAGATATTTAATCGCCGCGTGGTCGGTATACACAACGACTTTCGACCCTATAAGATAGGACCTAAAATTTTCTAGCGCATACACTATTGCGAGTAGTTCTTTTTCCGTTGTGGCGTAATTTATTTGAGCCTCGTTAAGAACCTTACTCGCATAATGTATAGCATGAAAAGTTTTGTCTTTTCTTTGGCCAAGTACCGCTCCAACAACATAGTCACTCGCGTCACACATTAGTTCAAAATTTTCATTCCAATCGGGAGCGACTATTATTGGAGCGGTAACCAATTTTTCTTTTAAAACCTCAAAAGCTTGCAAACAATCTTCGGTAAAGAGAAATACCTGATCTTTGGCGAGCAAATTGCTCAAAGGCTTAGCCACCTTTGAGAAGTCCTTGACGAAGCGCCGGTAAAACCCCGCGTGCCCCAAAAAACTACGGATGCCCTTCACATTCACCGGAGGGGGTAATTTTTCAATTACTTCAACCTTAGCTCTATCCACTTCAAGCCCCCTTTTAGAGACTTTGTGGCCTAGCACGATCCCCTCGGTCACCATGAAGTGACACTTTTCCCAATTTAGCACCAAATTAGTCTTCACACACCTTTCCAACACCGTCTTCAAATTTGCCAAGCATAGACTAAACGTCCCACCAAACACCGAGAAGTCATCCATGAAGACTTCCATTGTTTTCTCTATCAGATCGGCAAAAATAGCTTGGACACATCGTTGGAATGTCGCCGGCGCATTGCAAAGCCCAAAAGGCATTTTTCTGTATGCGAACACTCCAAACGGACACGTGAAAGCCGTCTTCTCATGATCAACCGGGTCAACCGCAATTTGGTTGTACCCGGAGTAGCCGTCTAAAAAATAGTAGTATTGTTGGCCCGATAGTCTTTCAAGCATTTGATCCATAAATGGGAGTGGAAAATGGTCCTTACGAGTCGCGGTATTCAACCGTCTATAATCTATACACATTCTCCACCCCGTGGCAACTTTAGTCGGGATCAATTCGTCTTTGTCATTTCGGATTACGGTCATTCCACCCTTCTTCGGAACCACGTGCACGGGACTAACCCACGGACTATCCGAGATCGGGTAAATCATTCCCGCATCCAATAGCTTCACCACTTCCTTTCTTACAACCTCTTTCATCGTAGGATTTAAGCGGCGTTGTGGTTGAGCTACCGGCTTGAAATCCTCCTCCATCAAAATCTTGTGCATACAATAGGATGGACTTATTCCTTTTAGATCGGAAAGAGTCCAACCTATAGCTTCTTGATTGGTTTTTAGCACAATGATTAGACGGGCTTCTTCTTCTTTTGTCAAAAGGTTGCTTATGATGACCGGCTTTGCCTCGGTCTCATCTAGAAACACATATTTCAAAGTCGAAGGTAACTCTTTTAATTCAATTGGCGCTTTCTCGTCAATTACCTCCTTCTTCAAATTTTCTTCCTCTACTTCCCACGGTTGTAGGTCTTCCAAGCTATCAAGTTCCTTTAAGCATTCCTCAAGAGCTAGCTCCTCCTCAACAGTGAAAACCTCCAATGAGTCGTCAAGAGCTAACTCCATAGGAGATATCTCATGAATATGCTTTGAAACTTCCATAATAGCGTCTTCGATCACATCGATGCGAAAGCTATCATTTCTGTCCTTGGAATGCTTCATCGCCTCGAATAGATCAAATGTGACCTCCTCATTTTGAACACGCACCTTCATTAAACCGTCATCAACATCAATCATCATTCTTGCGGTCTTCATGAATGGTCGTCCCAATATGAGCGGAGCATCATCATCTTCCTCCATATCAATTACAATAAAATCCACCGGGAAAAAGAATTTATCGACCTTCACCAACACATCTTGGGCTACGCCATGAGGATGGGTCGTCGACTTATCCGCCAATTGTAATGTCATTCGGATGGACTTAATCTCGATGTTGCCAAGCCTCTTGATAATTGACAAAGGTATAAGATTTATGCTCGACCCCAAGTCAATAAGTCCCTTCCCGACATAAACGTCACCAATCTTAACCGGCAATGTAACTCTTCCCGGATCAACCTCTTTCTTAGGAAGCGTCCTTTGAATAATGGCACTACAGCTCGCATCAAGGACGATGGTCTCCGGTTCCGTATACCTCCGCTTTTTGGTTAGTATGTCCTTCATGAATTTGGCATACTTTGGCATTTGTTCCAAGGCTTCAGCAAACGGAATGTTAATTTGTAATTGTTTAAAAATATCCATGAACCGGGCGTAATGCCGTTCATTTTCCCTTTTGGAGGGAGCATGAGGGTAAGGAAGGTTTTGGATAGGAGTAGCGCTCACTACCTCCTTTCCCTTTGCAATTCTAGCACTTTTCCATCTAGGCTTCTTTACTACCTCCCTTATTACCTCATCACTTTTATTCTCCTCTTCCTCCATACCTTTTTCTTTTTCAACTTCACCATTATTTTTATTCTTTTCAACTACTTCCTCATCACTCCACACTCCCACTTCACCATCAACATTTTCTTCCACTATTTCCTCCTTAATTTCTTTCTCTTTCTCTCTTTGTTCACTCTCAACTCTTTTTTCATTTTCACTACCCAACTCCCTCCCACTTCTCTTCATAATCGCCTTACAATGCTCCTTAGGATTTGTTTGCGTATTAGCCGAAAAAGAAGGACCGGTTTGTTGTTCAGCTAGTTGTTTGGCCAGTTGCCCAACTTGAGTTTCAAGATTTTTTATGGCCGCGTCATTACTCTTTTGATTGGCCATTGACATTTGCATGAATTGCGTCAATGTCTCTTCAATTTAGAATTGACGACCGGCGGTTGTTGAGGTTGATACGGATTTTGGGGAGGGTTTTGTCGGCTAGAAGAACCACCTCCATAACCTTGGTTATGATAATAGTTGCTTCTAGGTTGGAACCCTTGGTTCCCTTGGAATTGTTGTTGTTGTTGTTGTTGTTGTGGTTGATAAGGTTGTTGTTGTCTCGGTTGATAGTCCCGTTGATTGGCCATGTAGTTTACTTCGTCAAAACCGGGAGGTGGACAAAATCCGGTGTCATGTTCACCTTTACAAAGTTCACAACAAGCTATTTGTTTAGCTTTTGACGGTTCTCTTAACTCTTTGATTTGTTGCGTTAAGAGTTCCACTTGTTGTGAGATGAGCTTGTTTTGGGCAAGTATGGCATCATTCGTCCCTAACTCAAGCACTCCCGCCTTCTTCAAAGAATTTCCACGACTTTGACTTTGAAGATCATTCAAAGCCATACGGTTGATAATGTTTGTGGCTTCTTCGGCACTTTTTGACATCAACGAGCCACCCGAGGTGGCATCCAACAACGTCTTACAGTTTGGTTGAAGTCCATTTCTGAAGATATGGATTTGAGTTAATTCATCAAATCCATGCCCTTTGCATTTCCTAAGCATGGACTTGAATCTCTCCCACGCTTCATTCAAAGATTCACTGGTTCCTTGAGAAAACACCGAGATGGCCGTCTTTGATTCCATGAATCGGTTATGGGAGAAAAATCTTTCAATGAATTTCTCTTCTAACACGTTCCAGTCTGTCATTACGGCTGGTGTTTGATCGAGATACTAATCCTTTGCTTTACCGAGCAAAGCGTGGGGAAATAATCGTCTGAACAACGGAAGCTCCTGAGCCTGATCCACTCCGGCAGCCAATGCTATCTCATAAAATTTTGTGAGAAAAGCAAATGGGTCTTCATGGTCCATTCCGGTGAATGGACTCCCATATAATAAATTCAGAGTTCCCGTCTTCATCTCAGCTTGCCTTCCTGTTTGGTTGGCAAACTGAGCGGTGTTCCTTGGACTATTGATACATGGAGTAGAAATAGGTGGTGGTGGTTGTGGCTCCATGTTTGGTATGAATGGGTGTGGATTTGTGGTCGAAGAACTTTCTCCTTGCTCTTGGCGTTGTCTAGCCTGTTGCCTCCGACGTCTCGTTTTGCTATTGAGCCTCCTTGCGGTTCTCTCGATCTCAGGATCAAAAAGAAGTTCGTCCACAGGGATTTGCCCTCGCATAAAACGTAAGCTGCACACTAAACCAAACAAATTACAAGCACAAGTAAAAAATTCACAAGCTAAAACTTAAACAACCATTGCGATGCTCGCAATATCAATTTACAATCCCCGGCAACGGCGCCATTTTGTTGAGATAGTTTTTAAGTGTCGGGTTTTTGTTATCGTATCCACAAAGATTGTAAGATATCACTGCCGTTCAATGGTTGAATTAATCTTAGCTTAATGTAACAATAGGGTTTTGGTTTTAATCAAGTTATCTTGCATACAAAGTAATTAATTGCGGAAAAAGTTATGTTTTGATTAATTGAGAAATATTGTCAAAGTTAGGTTTCAATGATTACATTTGCTTTGCATGTATTTGCTCGGTCAACAATCTTATAAACTCCTTTAGATGATAAATTATTTCACAAGGTCCTCTCAATGCGTTTCTCTCGAACACCCATTGTGAGTTTTGCCATTTTGATCCATTGTTTCTCTCGAACACAATCTATCAAAATGACAACTTTTTGGTTCAACCTTATGGTGAACAAAATCATTCGTTACTATCTCTAGCTAACAAACAAGTTTGGATGAAAACCTAGGTCAAGAATCGGTAAACATCTCTCGATCAAATACCAACACAAAGAGTTTTAAATAGAAACAAAGTTTTCATCATATATTTACCGTTAAAGAGTTTACATATGAGGATCCTTACATTTACACACAAAGCTAGAAATCACCTACATCTAACCTTGACAAATGGAAGACTTAGCTACTCATTTTCATGGTAGCTTGGTCGGCAAGTAAGGAAAGAAGGTTGATCAACATCCAAGTCGGATAATCGAAGTTGGATGGGAATCCACCTTCTTTTTGTGGAAGATGGTTGCTAGATGAAGAGAAATGAAATTAGGGCATAAAAGCTCCCACAAAACAATGCTGTAAAATATCTAGGAGAAAGTACAAAAAATGGAAAAGTTGGTAAAAATGAGGTATGGTGCCCAAAAGTGGCACCTGCTACTTATAGACAAGTGCAGAACTGTCATGTTCGCTAGGCGAGCAGAATGGCTCGCCTAGCGAAGGTCAAATATGAGCACAAAAAGCCCCTGCGCCCAGAGCAAACAGGGCCTGCTGAACTGTCATGTTCGCCTAGCGAACATACCTTCGCCTAGCGAAGGACACGCTTCAACCTTCGCCCCAGCGAGGTTGAGAGGTTTTGCTACTGGAATGCTCGCTGGGGACTCGCTAGAGCCTCGCCTAGCGAGTGAGTGTTGGCTGCACTTTTCACCAAAACAGAATGAATTCGCTGCAGACTTCGCCTTGAGCTCGCCTAGCGAATTAATTTGCTAATTTACTGGAGCTGTTCGCCAGGAGCTCGCCTAGCGAACCCATTCTTCGCCACAGCCTCGCCTAGCGAGCAGGCAGATGAAATGCTCCTATTCTTTGGTTCCTTTGCCAATTCTTTTGTGTCTTTATTATCAATTAATTCATGCCTTTCCTGCACAATAACACACACATCAAAGGCACCAAGCTTGTTTATCAATGTAACGCATTCCATGTAAAACAAATATGATTTTGACAATTTTAGCAAGGAAAAAGAGTGAAAGATGACCACATATGATAGCTCAAATAAGCACTTTTGGGCATCTAACAGTGGGACACCAAACAAACTGAGAACAATGTGGCGGTACCTGTTATGCAAGACATGCGGATGACTATACAAATGCAATGACATGTTTATCAATTCCAAAAGTATTCTACCCCCTTGATTCCAGTCTCACATTTGATAAGCAGTGTAAAAAGAAAACCCCGACTAGAATCAAGAAGAAGATTTAAACCTCCTTGAAAAGGATAAACATGTGTTAAATGATATGAATGCAAATGATGTGATGATGTGAATGCAATGCAGTGGCATGTCAATCAGGATTGCTGTATCTGCTTGAACATCTGTCAGGTTGTACTGTCTGGAGAGAAATTAAGAGCACACCAAACAAAGGTCATGGGATGGATCATGTTATCCTTAATATCAACCACCCATTTTGGTGGATTATGGTTTACACCTTATCAATACCCGAGTTTCATTGATATTAAGGATACCTGATCGGATCAACCATGAATCAAGGGTTTGTCGCAAGTCACGAGCATGGAGTTTAGGTTAAGAACCACCCAAAAGGAGTGTACTAAGGTTTAAACCTGCCAAACATGTTCTACAAAAGGTTCCCATAGTCATAATCCCATCTTTCGGATATTATCAGAGGAACGACTACTCGTATTCCAACAATATTCTCAAGAGAGACTCTTATGAGTGTAGTATCGCGTAACAATCGTATCAAATCTTACACTTGAACGACTTTCGCACTACGTCCTACGAATAGGCCAAGGTGGGTTTGGTAAACTAAGGTCCCTGGCTTCTTAGGTCTATATTGGAACAAGTAATGTCTAACCACAACTTACTTATGTGACATTATTGATCTCAACATGACCTCCACCAAGTGAATGGGCTTGCAAGTCAACTCGCTAAGGAATACTCCACACAAGTTGACAGGACTATGCCATTCTCCTATCTTAAGTGCACTCGAGTTCGGGTATAGAACTCATCTCACAAAGATCACCAAGCAGCCATAGCCAGCCAACAGATACAACAATGATATGTACACAATGCAATAAGGTAAAGCAGGTAAATAAATAACTGTACAAAAGCATGAACATCCAATAAACAAACAAACTACAAAAGCTAGGAGGGACTCGCTTAGGGAAGATGGACCAGCAAGAGGTCAACTTCTTAGAGTCCCCAGCAGAGTCGCCAGCTGTCGCAACCTGAAAAATACAGTGTGCGAAAAAAACAACCGGCGAAAGAGAATGACAGAAAAGTCGCCACCGTGCGTTATTTATCCCAAGGGAGGGAAAGGAAACGCTTGAAGTAAACCTGAAAAAGGAAAGGACAAGACGGGGTCTCGCAACCAAATCTTGGGTTCGGGAGTCGGTTACGCGAAGGGAAGGTATTAGCACCCCTACGCATCCGTAGTACTCTACGGGATCCACTTTTGTAGTTCTTGTCTAAAGGGTGTGGGTTTATCTTGTGCTGTTTGCCAAAAAAAAGGGGTTAAATGAAAATGACTCGCGCGGATGTCGCATCCACTGCATACGTATCTCATCTGAGTATGAGAATCAGAGTCTTCGTAGCTCGGCTGACCTATGGGTTGGGGGGATGTATGCTCGCTAAGACATCGCGTCTTATGCCTACGTATCTCATCTGGAATGAGAATCAGAGCAAGCCGTAGTTCGGCTAACTACGGGGTTATGGATTGGGTTTTGGACGAACGACGTTACTACGCAATCTACCGGATGCTCGACCTTTGGAGACTTACTCGCCTGTAGTAGAAGGAGTAAACGTGTTGCTTTGGGTTTTAGGGTTTGGGATGCTCAAGGGCAAAAAGGCAGTCCTTGACGAAGGAACCGCGCTACCTGAAGGGATATGAATACAAAACACAAAACATGTATCTCAAAGTAAAATGCCACCAAGGGGCTCAAACATTGCCTCCTATCGAGGTCTTCCAGCTAAGAAAGCGATAAAGTATGAGAAAGGGAAAAAATTACCACACGGATAAAGATCCGAAGCTATAGCAGTTAAAGGGGCAAGAAACCCTGAAATGTCTCCAGCTGGACCGTCAAAGGAAATCAGTCAACACGAATAATCAGAATAAAACTTCAGGGGGTATCCCACAAATAAAGTGGGAAACCACGCGAGTGTCTCTGCGAAAGCCATGTGAGCCCTCACAAAACTCGACAAAGGGTTAGAGCAGCAGGATGAAATCAAGAGAAAACAATGCCATGGAAACACAAGACAGGTTAGAATAAACAAAATAGGGTAACCCAGAGTTGCCCCTAAATCAAAATGTAACCACATGAATAATTCCATCAAAATTCACAAAAGGCTCACAAAAAAGGTATCAAATTCACCCATAATACCTCATACATTTAGAGCATTCAAATAAAAGGCATAAAGATGATGGATATAGGGCAAACCTGATTGGAGAGCTTGATTGAAATTGAGTTGCACCCGTGAGGTTTACAAGTTGAGTTCCCTTCAGGGTTTGGAGGCTGCTCTGAGTTCTCTGTCAGGTCTTCTCTCACTATCTTTTTCCTCAGGGTTTTGTTCCAAGGAAACCTCAGAGTATTTTGCTTCTCTCCCTTTTTCTCAAGTGAATCTCCCAGTGTAACTCCAAGTGTCACTCCTCTACTAAAACTTCAGTATTTATAGACTGATTTTCGTGGGTAGTGGGCTCAAATGAGGGAGACCCAAGTCCAAAATAATTTGTTATATTTTATTTATTTATTTTATTTATTTAATTAATTAATTAATTAATTAAATTTTTTTTTTTTCGTTTTTTTTTTCGTTTTTTAAGGAAAAATGAAGGGTAAATTTTGGGGTATTACAAAGGTCATGAGCCTGACTCCAGAGCCTAAGGCTTTGCGAGCACCAGAGGTTCCATCTCCAATTCTATATCAATAACTAGAAAGGCCTTCAACTTTTTGATTTTAACAACAAAAACTTTTGAGTCTCCAAGATATTTCACCATCACACTTCCATCTTTATACAGTCTTTGAATTATGCAAGGCCTACATGCCTTATACCTAAACACACCCAACAATCCTTTTATCATAGACTTCCTCCAATAAACTCTATGTCCAACTTTTAATTCTACTTTTACCGATTTCTGCTTCTTAAGTGATTTTAGCATTTTACCCACCTTGTAGCATTGAGGATACTTAGTGGCTTCAAATCATTGAAAAACACTTGCTCCTTGTTGAACATTAATGTTAACTAACCTAATTCGACATCAATCAAAGTTCTTACTATTTTCAGGAATGGTTTTCCCATAATGATACGGTTTTCAGCATCTTCAGGCATGCCAAGAATTAAAGTCTGCTGGAAAAACAAGGACATCCACCTCATCAATACATCCTCCAAAATTATACATGGATACATTATAAAATGGTCAGTCAGGGTGAGAGTGATATGAGTAGACTTAGACTCTCCACACCCCAACCTCTTCATCATTGAGAGTGGCATCAGATCAATGCTCACCCCCAAATCACAAAGAGTTTGGTAAACTTTTACAGGTCCAATAGAACATGGGATCATAAACCTACCAGGGTCGTGAGTTTAGGTGGAAGCTTCCTTTGGATGATCACACTACACTTGTAACATCCCGATTTAATTTCCGTATTTATTTATTAGGTGTTTATTTTAATTAATCATTATTTGGTGTGATAATTAATTAAATATTTGTTCTGGTTATTATTTGAATTATTTGAATATATGTCTTATTTGAATAATTGAATTTTATGAGTAGAAATAGCAATTGTCTAATAATGGGCCTAATTAATTAGAATGAGTGGATAAGTGGGTTAAGCCCATTATGAGTTAAAAAGATAGTAGGGGTTTTAGAGATTAAAGTTAGTTTTGTAAAACAAGAGAAGAAGAGAGAATATAAGAGAATAGAAGAGAAAGAGGAGAAGAGGAAACTATAAGAAGAAGGACCTAGAGATTTCATCTATACTAAGATAAGGGTGGAATTTCAAGTCGTTATGGATAAACATGATGTATGTAATGTATGTGGGTTAAATATCATGAACTTAGAATTTGGGGATTTTGATTTTGAAAAACCCTAACATGTGTTTATGTTTTAATCCATGAAATTGATGTTTATATTATGCTATGATGTTTCTATATTGAATTACATGAATGGGTATGTGTATAGAGCATGATTTGGTGTATAATTGTATGTTTGAGTTTCACTTGAAAATGGTTGATTTGGGATTTTGGTGAAAATTAGTGGAGCTTAGAATCTCGTTTCTATGATCCTAATAGTTGCTATATATATATATATATATATATATATATATATATATATATATATATATATATATATATATATATATATATATATATATATATATATATATATATATATATATATATATATATATATATATATATATATATAAATATATATATATATATATATATATATATATATATATATATATATATATATATAAGTTGTATAACTATTTATTTAATGAAAAATGATGGATTAATGTGGTTTTAGGATGAAAATTCGTGTTGGACAGTAGCATTTTCGCAACAGCAGTTTTTCTGGATTTTGACAGCATTTTCGCAACAACAAATTTTTTGGTTTTTGACAGCATTTTGAAAAACTTGTAAATTCAATAACTTTTGAACCGTAACTCCGTTTGAGGTGCTGTTTGGACCATTATGAAGCTAAGAATATTATCTATAACATGATATTCATTTTGATAATAGTAGATTAATATTTTATCAAAAGAATCCTAATATGGATGTATGTTGTATGTGTGGTGAATGTGAATGACATGTTTTCTATTGTTTGGCATGTATTGGATGGTTTTAGATGGATTTTGTGAAGAAACATAATACTTGAAATTATGTTTGTGATGATGTGAATTGGTGAATTTGATGAATACCATGAATTGACTTGTTTGCTTTATGTTAATGTATTGTAATGAGATGATGAATGTTATTTGATATATTATTTGGGATTGAAGTCATGTTAGGTGTATGTTATGCAAATGTTGGATGTGGTATGCTTATGTATGATTAAGGGGTTTAGATTGTCTTAATTGCATGAGTCTTGTTGTTGTTGCACACTTACACTAGCATGAGTTTATGAAAGAGGCAATGTTGGGTAATCTCGCATAGATTATTTACTTGTCCCAAACTGTAACACCTCAAAATTTGCCCTCCTCCCTTGGGACTAGCATTAACATATTACATATCATTTTTAGGTCATTAGGAATTGCATGTTGCATATCATGTGGTTACATTGTGCAAGTCATCCTCCCAAGTCTTGATCAGAGGATGAGGAAGTCAAAGTGCAAGCCTAGGGTTTATTGACTGATCATTGGCCATCTGAGGATTGGGCTGTCAAATTAGGGTTTTGTGATTCTCAAAGGATATTGGTCTTCATCTTGATTGCAATGATACATCATCATCATCATGGTTGGATGTCATCAGGAGATTGAAGAAGATTCCTTGAGATTAGGGTTTTGACCACTGGTCAACCCTAATCAGTTGTAGTGGGCCAATCAGGGCATAATCAGGAGATGGGGTTTGTGATGGTTATGGGGTTCATAATATGATTATTTTGTGCTTATTGAGGCTAGGGTTTCACCCTTGAGCCATTTCAGTTGAAGATTGGGGCTCAGATTGATCTATGCATTGCCAGATTCGTCTATCAGTTGAAAAAGTCAACTGTGGTCAACTGTACATGATCTGATGAATTTGGAGGTGGAAATGAGTTAGATACACTTCATTCATGTTGGAACAAGTGTTATTTGACATCTCAAAGCTTAAAAATGAAGAAAATCAAGTCAGGACAAAAACTGCCAAAAATAGAAAGTGACTTGTAATTGAAGTTTCCAAAAATGGAAAGTTTTTTACCTCAAGACCACGTGTCCAAGGAAGCTTCAAATGAAAATTTGCTCAACATGAAAGTTGTAGATCTTGTTCTCACCTTTTCAAAAAGTCCAAGAACTTGAAAATCCCATGTATGGTTGGAAAGTTATGGCTCAGTGAATTTCAAAAATGACCCATAATCAGGAGGCCATAACTTCCACATGGATTGTCCAAATTGGAAGTTCTTTATATGCACAAACTCCATTTGACATGTACTTTCATGGTGAATAATTGGATTTTCTCAAAAGTGGCCAATGCAGAAAGTCAATTTTCAACTGGACAGTTAAAATGGACCAAGGGCAAAATTGTCCAACTTGTGAAATAATTGGAATTTTTGAGTGGGGATTTTTGCTACACTTCATAAATGGCATTTGAAAGTTGTTGGAATCATCATAACATGGCTAAGCTTCATGGTTTGGAATTTGACTTGTAAAATGAAATTGCAAAAATGGACACATAACCATTCACATGTGATTTTCCAAAATACACATCCAATGAGAGTGAAACAAGTTGAAATAGCTCATGACAGGTATTTGGAAGTTGTATGAGCTGTCCATGAGGTGGCAATGAGCTGGCATGGGAAGTTCCAATTTTGCCCTTACTTGAAAATAACCATTTTCACTAATCAAATGCAATTTGGCTAATTGGTGTAATTAAGCTTGGATTAAGGTATCATATATATTCTTAATCATCATCTAATCATAACAGAATCATCATTCACCAAAAAACTAGATCTGAAAACTCTCCAATTCTCTCAATTCCCTCAAGAACACCAAAACTTCAAATCCAAAAATCTTCATCAGTTTGCAATCAATCTTCGAAATTCCTTTTGCATCAATCCTCAATCATCATTTCCTTGGACTGTTTGTGGCTTTCATCATCCAAATCGTACCAAAACTCGACTGTTCAAAGAAGCATCATCAATGGCAAATCCAAATTGTGTGCATTAGAAGCTGTTTTACTCGAACATAATCGCATCATCCAACTCCTTGAAGCATCTAGTGCATCTGTTTGAGGAAGAAAAGCTCGAATTCCATCAGTTTCATCACTGCCATGGCCAGGTGAGTAAAATTCGAATCTCACAAATTACTTGATTATTATATGCATTCTGTAGTTCATTGATGGTAGATCATAGTGATGCTTGTGGTTTTGCAAATGGATAAATATATAGGAAGAAATCTGGATTCGAAATTTTGAGAACAAACCCTAACTCGTTCGATTTGAGAGATACATGAACATTTAGATGAAATTAAGTTGATATTCGAGATCCTCGTGCTTAGACGAGTCCAACGACTATCCATTTGTTCATTTTGGTTAGGATTCATGGATCATGTGTTCATAGGATTTCTGGTAATTTTCCTGGGCAAAACGATGATATTAGTGTGGTAGATCTTCAAATCCGTTTGAAAATTTGAACTCGGTGTTTCCCGCTCCCACCTTAACTAATTACAGAAACGCCATTGGATAATTCATTTTAATTTAATTAATTGTTAAAAAATTCATAACATGTTTAAAAATTCATAAAAAATCATAGAAAAATCAGAAAAATGTGAGAATTTTTGTGTTGACTTTGTTTTTGACTCTAGAATTTATTTGACCTATTGATGGAAGTTGTGCATGGTGTGAATTATGTTTGACTTAGGTTTGTTTCACATGTGCTATTTTTTGATACATTCTACCAAATCCAATGTGAAATTCTCATGCTTACAAATAAATGTCTGGAAATTTTTGTGGTAATTCTAGACACATCAATGGAGATTTACATGTAAATTTCATGAATTTTTGATACCTGATCATTGAGTTATGAATTTTGGAACTTAGGTGTGACAATTTGTGTCACACCTCATTATGTCAATTTGCTGGATTTGTTTGAATGGCCTAGACTTGTTAGAATGATGTGAAATTTTGCATGATGGTTGATTAACATGTTAGGATGCCATGTGAATTTTTGTGGAATTTTATGTGGCATTTTCAAATTGATTGCTATTTTTCATCTCTGGTGGTTGAATTTACAAGTTCATGTGACATAGGTTGGTAGAATCAATGTGAAATGCTCATATGGTATTGTGTGATCATGAAATTTGATATGCTTGTAATAGACACATGATGTGACATCCCTGCTTTGGTCCCATCCATTTCTTTACTGTTTTCATTGAGTTATGAATTTTTGAAGTGGAAGCATGTGTTGATGTTGTGATTTGGAGCATATAATTGTGTCTGTTTTTGTTGATTTTCATTGACATGGTTCCCTTTGCCCAATTAAGCTGAAATTTGGTGTGCCATACCTGGATTGGGTCCTGTTTAGGTATAATTTATTTGAGATTTTTTGGATTTGTTTTGATATGGATTTGAATGCAATAGTTCTGTTTGGATGTTTGGTGCTTCATTTGACATAAGTTGACATGTTTTGATCATGAAATGAATATAATGAATGATATGGACATGGGACTACATGTGTTGGCTTTTGTTTGACATTAATTTGAGTTTGGTTAGAGATACCTTGCTGTTTAGGAATTTTTCTTGCTTTTGGACCCTAGGCTTGGCCTAGTGGTCTAGTTGCTAATATTTGCTTGATTTTTCAGGATGAATAGCATAAGGCTCATGGAGAATGATCCAAGTTGATTGAAATGATGTTGTTTGATGTTTGTATACTAACATAACATTGTTTTGTAGGTTGTGAAGCTTGGGCTTGAGCTCATAGCTTGCCTTTGTGTGCCTTGGCTTGCATAGTTTGACTGATTAACTTGTTGTTTTCTGATTGGTTGTCTGAGTTATTAACTGGTTAGCTTTTGTACAGGTACCTTTAGTCGCTCTAGTTCTTTTAAGAACTTGCTTGGTAGCCGCTGCTCGGTTGTGTAAACCGCTTGAGGTAGGTCCTCTTGACTTCATGTAGTCTGGAGACCCGGCTGTTACCGGGCCGGGCAAATGTCTGAAGTCCTCCTTAAGAGGCAATGATTGTGGTTGTTTATTTTTCGTGCCAAGCAGGTGAAAGTCCTTTAAATAAGGCAATTGGTGGAAGGTAGGGGTATGCAGTCTACCCCCCACTATTCTGTGAGTCTTCTCCTTGCTCCCATCACATGGTTGTAGCATTGAGATTACAAGCCCAAGATCCGTGCAGTGCACATTGTGTCAGAGTCTCTGAGTATAGAAGGGTTCCCCCATTCTGGACCCATGCTCATTTGTCAGAAGCTCTCCCTGGTTAGGGATAAGAGCTGTGAGGTCTGATCCTCACTTCATCCTTTCATCTGCTTCACCTTAGCCTCGTAATGGCAAGGTTAAGAGCAAACACAGCCCGTACAGACGACTCGCTTCGGCAGTCAAACCTATTGATTGAGCCCCCTTGTTTGGCTATAGTGCGTGCTATGTGGATATCTGATTGACATGCTTGTTTGAGATGCTTGTTCTCATTTGATGTATGCTTATATTCTGTATGCTTGTGTGCTTGCTTCTTTCCTGGATAGGAGTAGTTTGCTTATGCAAGTAGGATAGAAAACTAAACTTAGGGTAACGATGCATGACAACACTAGGCTCGAGTCCAGCTCCCTAGTAGTGTGTCTTTCCCTGGTTTCTGGTTAGCAATACAGTCCCTTTCAGGGGAACTACATCGCCCTGATCCTCGTGCCAGACGAGGTATGTAGGCAGGTAGTCGTGCGAGACCACTCCGGGCAACCTTTTTCTTTTTTGCGTGCGTTTACTTGTTATCTGACTGTGTGTTTTGGTTCGGATGCCGACGTAAGTCCATTGATTGGCTGTCGGGCTCCACGTTTGCCGTTTTGTGCGTGTTTTGGGTTCGGATGCCGACGTAATTCCATCAAGTGGTTGTCGGGCTCCATGTTTGCCACCCTTGCTTGTTTGTATGTTTTGTGTTGTTTGGCGTGCGTAAGCCGAACTACAGTGGCTCTGATTCTTGTTCCAGACAAGATATGTAGGCATAGGATGCGACGTCCTATCGAGCTCCCTTCTCTTAACCCCACCTGCGTTCCCTGTGTGTGTGTGTGATGTTTTAGCAACCTATTCTTTATTCTAGGACGTGGATCCCGTCGAGTACGACGGACGTGAGGGGTGCTAATACCTTCCCCTTGCGTAACCGACTCCCTTACCCTTTCTCTTTGGTCGCAAGACCGTTTCCTTTCCAGGTTTCTCTGAGCGTTTCCTTTCCCTATCTTGGGATAAATAACGCGCAGTGGCGGCTCTGTGTTGTATTTTTATTTGAGCTTCGCCGGTTGATTTTTCGCAGGATGCGACACAAACCTAATGCTGAATGGGGTTTGAAAGCTTAAGGCAGAATCAAGCTTTAGAGGTGGTTATCTAGTCTATTTGAGAGACGCTCAGCAAGTCGGAAATGATAACGAATGGGATCCACATGCATATCGCATTGAGTCACACATTAGGCCGCACGTGTCGGTGTGAATTGTTGTTTGTGTGATTATGTGATACGATTGCATAGATATGATTTGGGTAGATATGCATATACGTGGATTTTAGATGATCCATTTTATATGAATTGTTGATGTGTTGTTGATGTGATATGTGTGCATATTTGTGATATATGTGATGAAATGGTGACTTGTATACATTATGGAATCATGTGAAAGTTATATACATATTTGATGATGATTTGTAAATGATGATAGATGATAATATGTACATGAAATCGATATATTGTGAAATATGAATTTTGTACATCGTTTTGTATTTATAAATGAATACTTGTGGATTGTTGAGCAATGTCGTATGATGATAAACATGTGATTCTTTAATAAGATGATATGATGCATGTTTGTATGAAGCGTGACAAATTCTAATAATATATGTATGTTTGTTATACATTTCATATTATTATGTCTTTCTATAATGATTTGAATTCTCACCCTTCTGTTGGAATGATGTTCTATCGTGACATCGCTCAGGTACCGGAGATAATGGTATTTCGCACAAGGATTAGATTCGGAGGCTAGTCCTTGTTGTGTTTTTACTAGGTAGTCTATAGTGCTCTGGTCATGTAACAATTGGGTTTATGGGATTATTTGTATTTGTTTTGATGTTGAGAGATATTATTGTGCTCTCTTTTATCTTGTTATTTGGATATGTTGGTTTTGATGTTGAGTGGCCTTAGAGCCCAAAACGATTTTTTGTGGTAGATGATTTATGGGAATCATCACTATTTACCATTTATGAAGAGACATGTTATTCCGCTGTGTGAGTTTGCATGTTGGTTATTTGGTTTTAATTTATAATCTGTGTTACTTGTATGTGACCATGACATGTGTTGTTTCTGGCAGAAGTAAATGTGATGCCCTCGTGTATGCATGCTTTAATTTACTCTGATTATGCAATTGTATGTTATATTTGAGTAGTAGAAGTTTAGGGGGTGTTACATTAGTGGTATCAGAGAATGGTAGGTCATTCGGTCAGGTTATAAATTTGTTTGATTCTGTTGTATCTGATTTGTGTGTAAGACACAATCGATACGGTTTGTTTAATAATCCTTGTTGTTGTGATTGTTTGGTTGGTGTAGCAGAAAGATGGTTGCTGGAAGGAATGATGGTGCGCTTGCAGCGGCATTGACCTTGTTGGCTGGTACCATTCCGCAAATGAATGTTGGTGATCGGGAGCGTGATGCTGATGAGTTCCGTGCTTTGGGGAAGTTCCAGAGGAACAATCCGCAAACTTTTGAATGAGCTCATGAACCTGACAAAGCTCAAGAGTGGTTGAAGGCGATTGAGAAAATCTTTCAAGTTATGAACTGTTCAGATGCGTAGAAGGTGCAATTTGGCACTCATATGCTTGAGAAAGAAGCTGAGGATTGGTGGCGTAACACTGTTCAAAGATTTGATGAGGATGGCATTGAAGTGACTTGGGCACTTTTCCGTGATGCTTTTCTAGAGAAGTATTTTCCAGAAGATGTTCGTGGAATGAAGGAAATTGAATTCCTTGAGTTAAAGCAAGGTAATGGTATCGTAGTTGAGTATGCTGCAAAGTTTGAGGAGTTGATCAAATTTTGTCCCCATTACAATACTGCTAATGCTGAGAGATCCAAGTGTCTTAAGTTTGTGAATGGCTTGAGACCTGATATCAAGAAGGCAATGGGTTACCAACAGATTACGAGATTTTATGAGTTGGTTAACAAGAGTAGGATCTATGATGAGGATAGCCGTGGGAATGCTGCTCATTACAAGTCCTTGCATGATAAGAAAGAAAAATGGCAATTGTGAGGGAAGCCGTATGAAGGTAAGAAGAAAGATGGTGATGGAAAGAAGCCGAGTGGGGGAGGATCTCACACTCCTGTCAAGTGCTTCATATGTGGTGTTGAGGGACATCATGCTCCCGAGTGTCCTAAGGGCGATGTGACTTATTTCAAGTGTGGCAAGCAAGGTCACAAATCTTTTGATTCTAGAGTTGGTTCGAATGTGACTTGCTACAACTGTGGTGAGCAAAGGCACATTAGTACCGAGTGCAACAAGCCGAAGAAGGAGCAAGCCAGAGGGAAAGTATTTGCATTATCCGGTGCTGATACTTCTGTTGATGAGAGATTGATTCAAGGTACGTGCTTTATTAATAATATGCCTTTGATTGCTATTATTGTTACTGGTGCGACGCATTCTTTTATTTCTTTGGATTGTGCTAAGAGATTGAACCTTGAATTATCTGTTATGCGTGGAAGCATGGTTATTGATAATCCGACTATGGGTTAAGTGAATACTTCATCTGTTTGTTTGAAACGTCCGTTGAATATTTGTGATAAAGATTTTGAAGTTGATTTAGTGTGTCTTCCATTGAGTCAACTTGATGTTATTTTAGGAATGGACTGGTTGAGGGCCAACCATGTCTATATCAATTGTTTTGCGAGAGTTGTTCTTTTTCTTGAGCCAGAGAAGGAAGGTGATTTATTCTTGTCTACTCAACAAGTCAATGAATCTGTGCGAGATGATGCTGAAGTGTTTATGTTAGTGGCAAGTTTGAAGCTTAGTGAAAATGGAACAATGGGTGAATTTCCAGTTGTTCGTGATTTTCCTGAAGTGTTTCCTGATGAGGTTAACGATTTGCTGCCTGAACGTGAAGTTGAGTTCACGATTAATTTGATTCTTGGTACTAGTCCGGTATCGATGGCTCCGTATCGGATGTCACCATCTGATTTGAAAGAGTTGAAGAGTCAACTAGAGGATTTTCTTGATAAGAGGTTTATTCGTCTGAGTGTGTCACCGTGGGGTGCACCTGTCTTGTTAGTTAAGAAGAAAGAAGGTACTATGGGGTTGTATGTGGATTACAGATAATTGAAAAAGGTTACTATCAAGAATAAGTATCCGCTTCCGAGGATTGATGATTTGATGGATCAGTTGGTTAGTGCTTGTGTGTTTAGCGAGATTAATTTGAGGTATGGGTATCATCAGATCTGTGTGAAAGCTGAAGATAATCAAAAGACTGCTTTTAGAACATGGTATGGACACTATGAGTATTCGGTGACGCCTTTCGGTGTGACGAATGCACCTGGTGTATTTATGGAGTACATGAATAAGATTTTTCATAAATATCTCGATAAGTTTGTTGTTGTGTTTATCGATGATATTTTGATCTATTTGAAGAGTGAAGGGGATCATGTTGAGCATTTGAGGATTGTTTTATCTGTAATGAAAGAGAAGTAGTTGTTTGCTGAACTTTTAAAGTGCGAGTTTTGGTTGAAGGAAGTGAGTTTCATTGGCCATGTGATCTCTAGTGGTGGTATTTCGATTGATCCTTCTAAGATTGAGGCTATATCTTAATGAGAAGCGCTGAAATCTGTGTTTGAGATTCGTAGTTTTCTTGGTTTGGCAAGTTATTATCAAAAGTTTATTGAAGGCTTTTCTAAGTTATCTTTGCCGTTAACGTAGTTGACTAGGAAAGTTCAAGCTTTCATTTGGAGTTCACGGTGTGAAGCTAGTTTTCAAGAGTTGAAGGAGATTGACTAGTGCTTCTGTTTTGATTTTACCAAATCCATTAGAACCATTTGTTATGTATTGTGATGCTTCTTTGATGGGTGTAGGAGGCGTGTTAATGCAGAATCAACAAGTTGTAGCTTATGCTTCAAGGCAACTCAAAGTTCATGAGAGGAATTATTCGACTCATGATTTGGAATTAGTTATTGTTGTGTTTGTTTTGAAGATTTGGAGACATTATTTGTTTGGGTCGAGATTCGATGTGTTTAGTGATCATAAGAGTTTGAAGTATTTGTTCAATCAGAAAGAGTTGAATATGAGGCAAAGGAGATGGTTGGAATTCTTGAAGGATTATGATTTTGGTTTGAATTAACATCCTGACAAAGCGAATGTTGTAGCCGACGCTTTGAGTAGGAAATCTTTGCATATGTCGATGTTGATGGTGCGAGAGTTGGATTTGCTTGAACAATTTTGAGATATGAGTTTGGTTTGTGAAGAGAATTCTTTTGAAGTGAAGCTTGGTATGTTGAAGCTTACTAGTGGAATTTTGGATGAGATTCAAGAAGGTCAGAAATCTGATTTGGTTTTGGTATATCGATTGACGTTGATTAATTAAGGTAAATGTGGTGATTTTCGGATTGACGAGAATGGTATCATGAGGTGTCATGATAGAGTTTGTGTTCCCGATGTTTCAGATTTGAGAAAGAGGATTCTTGATGAAGGACATCATAATGGTTTGAGTATTCATCCTGGTGCTACTAAGATGTATCAAGATTTGAGGAAATTGTTTTGGTGGTCTGGTATGAAGGAAGAGATTGCGAAATTTGTGTATTCGTGTTTGATTTGTCAGAAATCAAAGATTGAGCATCAGAAGTCGTCTGGTTTGTTACAACCATTATCTATTCCTGAATGGAAATGGGATAGTATTTCTATGGATTTTGTTTCTGGTTTACCTAGGACTCTGAGTAATTGTGAAGCTATTTGGGTTATTGTGGACATGTTGACGAAATCTGCTCACTTTATTCCGATTAGAATGGATTATCCGATGGAGAGGCTTGCGAAGCTGTATATTGAGAAAATTGTCAGTTTGCATGGTATTCCGTCTAGCATTGTCAGATAGCGATGCGAGGTTTACTTCGAGATTTTGGGAAGGTTTTCAACATGCTTTGGGTATAAAGTTGTGTTTGAGTTCTGCTTATCATCCGCAGATAGATGGTCAGACTGAGAGGATGATTCAGACGCTTGAGGATCTTTTGAGAGCTTGTGTTTTGGAACAGGGAGGTGCTTTGGATAATTATTTGCCTTTGATTGAGTTTACCTACAACGATAGTTTTCATTCGAGTATTGGTATGGCTCCGTTTGAAGCTCTGTATGGTAGAAGGTGTAGGACGCCTTTGTGTTGGTACGAATCTGGAGAGAGTGTTGTGGTTGAACCTGAGATAGTTCAACAGACTACTGATAAGATTAAAATGATCAGAGAGAATATGAAGGTTTCTCAGAGTCGTCAGAAGAGTTACCATGACAAGAGAAGGAAAGCGCTTGAGTTTGAGGTAAATGATCATGTGTTTTTAAGAGTTATTTCGGTAACGGATGTTGGTAGAGCCTTGAAGTCGCGTAAGTTGATGCCGCGTTTTATTGGTCCGTATCAGATTTCCGAGAAAGTAGGTGATGTGGCTTATTGGATTACGTTGCCACCGTCACTTGCTAATCTCCATGATGTGTTTCACGTGTCTCAATTGAGGAGATACATTGTGGATCCTTCGCATGTTGTCCAATTAGATGATATTGAGGTTAGAGATAATTTGACCGTGGAGAATTACCTATGCGGATAGAAGATAGAGAGGTTAAACAACTATGTGGTAAAGAGATCGCTTTGGTGAAAGTCGTTTGGGGAGGACCGGCTGGTGGAAATGTGACGTGGGAGCTTGAGAGTCAGATGATGTATTCATATCCCGAGTTGTTTGCTTGAGGTAATTTTCGAGGACGAAAATATTTCAAGTGGGGGAGAGTTGTAACACCCCGATTTAATTTCCATATTTATTTATTAGGTGTTTATTTTAGTTAATCATTATTTGGTGTGATAATTAATTAAATATGTGTTCTGGTGATTACTTGAATTATTTGAATATATGTGTTATTTGAATAATTGAATTTTATGAGTAGAAATAACAATTGTCTAGTAATGGGCCTAATTAATTAGAATGGGTGGATAAGTAGATTAAACCCATTATGAGTTAAAAATATAGTAAGGGTTTTAGAGATTAGAGTTAGTTTTGTAAAAAAAGAGAAGACGAGAGAATAGAAGAGAAGAGAAAGAGGAGAAGAGGAAACTAGAAGAAGAAAGACCTAGAGATTTCATCTATACTAAGGTAAGGGTGGAATTTCAAGTGATTATGGGTAAACATAATGTATGTAATGTATGTGGGTTAGATATCATGAACTTAGGATTTGAGGATTTTGATTTTGAGAAACCCTAACACGTGTTTATCTTTTAATCCATGAAATTGATGTTTATGTTATGCTATGATGTTTCTATATTGAATTCCATGAATGGGTATGTGTATAGAACATGATTTGGTGTATAATTGCATGTTTGAGTTTCACTTGAAAATGGTTGATTTGAGATTTTGATGAAAATTAGTGGAGCTTAGAATCTTGTTTCTATGATTCTAATAGTTGCTATATGATATATATATATATATATATATATATATATATATATATATATATATATATATATATATATATATATATATATATATATATATATATATATATATATATAACGATTCAATTCATGAAAAATGAAGGATTAATGTGGTTTTATGATGAAAAATCATGCTGGGCAGTAGCATTTTCCAACAGCAATTTTTCTGGTTTTTGACAGCATTTTCGCAACAACAAATTTTCTGGTTTTTGACTGCATTTTGAAAAACGTGTAAATTCAATAACTTTTGAACCGTAACTCCGTTTGAGGTGCCGTTTGGATCGTTACAAAGCTAAGAATATTATCTATAACGTAATATTCATTTTGATAACAATAGATTAATATTTTATCAAAAGAATCCTAAAATGGATGTATGTTGTATGTGTGGTGAATGTGAATGACATGTTTTCTATTGTTTGGCATGTATTGAATGATTTTAGATGGATTTTGTGAAAAAACATAATACTTGAAATTATGTATGTGATGATGTGAATTGGCAAATTTGATGAATAACATGAATTGGCTTGTTTGCTTTATGTTAATGTGTTGTGATGAGATGATGAATGTTATCTGATGTATTATTTGGGATTGAAGTTATGTTAGGTGTATGTTGTGCAAATGTTGGATGCGGTATGCTTATGTATGATTAAGGGGTTGCGATCGTCTTAATTGCATGAGTCTTGTTGTTGTTGCACACTTACACTAGTATGAGTCTATGAAAGAGGCAATGTTGGGTAATCTCGCGTAGATTATTTGCTTGTCCCAAACCTAACGCCGAATGGGGTTTGAAAACTTAAGGCTGAATCGAGCTTTAGAGGTGGTTATCTAGTCTATTTGAGAGACGCTCGGCAAGCCGAAAATGATAACGGATGGGATCCTGTCATACCCTAAAATTTGCCTGTTAATTTTTATGATAAATTGATTCATGCATGGCATTCATTTCACATTTGCATTCATTCATTAGCATACATTCTCATATAAATTATAAATTTTAATTTATTTATTATGTGATACAGATATAAAAAGTAATAATGATTTTGGTTATCTGTATGATATAAATAAATTATATATATATGAATAAAATAGTTTTAATTTAATGATAAATAAAAATAGATTTGAATTTTAATTGTATAATTAAAATTTTAAATTAATTTTATTTGTTAAAGCTCATTAAATTATAATAACTATTTTTTATAATTTAGTGACTCATGTTCCATTTATTCATTATGTATAAATAGTATTTATTTAGTAATTCACGTTTTTTACTTAATAAAATTTATTTATATGAGTAACATTTTTTTTAAAAAAAGCCCATAAATTATAAAATAATTTTGGTTGATATAAGTAACAATAATTTTGATTTTTTTTAAATGATGAAAGTAAAAATAGAAATAGGTTTAAATTTTAATTCAATTATGTAACTAAAATTTAAATTAATTTTTATTTGTTAAAAGTCATTTAAATTATTCATTATTTATAATAATATTTGTATTTAATAAATATTTATTTATAATAATAGATATTTAAGACCAAATCCAAACCAAAAATATATAAATAATCATAGTATTATTTATCATATGATGATTTTGTTTTATAAAAAATAATTTTGGCTCTAATTTAATAACAAAAATTTAAATTTTAATTGTGCAATTAAAGCTTAAAATTAATTTTATTTTTGATTTATTATTAAATTGCATTTTATTATAATTTAGAAAAGTGAAGTTTGAATGAGTATTCCATGCCTCACGTGGAATTTGAACTTTTGAAATACCAGCCCATGCAAAATGTTAGAGCTAACTCTCCTAAATTATAGGGTGAGATCCTAAAGTATAGGAAGGGATCCAAATATTTAGCAAGGTTAAACCCTAAACCACACCATTATAATTACTTCAAATAGCTGCAGCAAAAGGGGGAAGACGAAAAAGAGGAGAGATACAGGAGAAGAAGATACACAAGGCAAGGCAGAAGCAAGAAGATTCACGGGCAGGGAAAAGAGAAGCAACCATAAAGCACTCATAGCCTGAATAAGAACGACACACGTATAGTGAGCAAGCTAGAAGAATCAAATCCCCAGTAAGTGTTCATTATGGAATTTGCATCCAGCATGATTACCTTGCAATACTCCTTAATTCATGCATGAATAATATTGGTTTAATATATATATTGAGATGATGTATTCATGGTTTGGTGGATGTTGATATTGCTTTATTCAAGTATGCATCTGTTCTTGATATGTCATAGCATGTTGGAGAAATTCTGTTTGCATGATTAAAGAATTATATCTGCCATTTAATTATTATTATATGAGTGTTGTTTCTAGCATGATTATGTTTATTTCACATGATGTTATTACATAATAATGATGATGATGATATAATGGTGATAATATAAATCCTTGGTTGTCTTTAACATGTATGTGTAAGGTTTGTTTTATCATTATCACTTGCAGTAAAGAGAACTAATACATGAGTAAAATAATATAAGCTTCTTGATTTGTGCATGACTATTTTTATTATTGCATGATGATTACATATGATCTTATTTTATGTGTGTGGTTTGATATAAGATGAAGTTACAAGTTTGTTGTATTCACATGAAAGAAACAACATGAGAAAAAATAAAGTAGCTTGCCGTAAAAGAGAAAGCTATAACATGCATGGTGGTGTTGTGTCAAAATGGAAAAATCCATGTAGAATTAATATATATTTTAATGAAGACGAATAAATAACGAATGGACCAATATTGCTCGTTGGTAGCTCCCCCCTCACTACAACGTAGAGATCAGTGTTTTACTATGTTTACTCCCTTTCCACTATAATTAATTCACCACTATTTTTCTATTATTAAAATAAAACCCATTAATTAATTAAATTTTCATATATCACTTAATTAATTAAAATGGGCTATTTTGAATAATAAAAATCTAATTATATATTTTTTCCCTCTTTTCTTTTAAAATTTCTATCAATTTAGTCTAAGTTTTTCCATAAATTCATAAAAAAAAGT
Source organism: Lathyrus oleraceus (assembly GCF_024323335.1). NCBI lineage: Eukaryota > Viridiplantae > Streptophyta > Magnoliopsida > Fabales > Fabaceae > Lathyrus > Lathyrus oleraceus. Next base: position 31,171,306 of record NC_066579.1, read on the forward strand.
TTCTATTATTATAGACTAAAAATATTCTTAATTCATTCTTAAATTTAGTTTATTTATTTCATTTGTCATGAACTTTCTATGTAATAGATTTAATTAGGATTTTTTTTATTTATTTCTTTTTAGTTTAATTAGGTTTTATTATTTTGTATGCCCTTTTAATTTTATACTCGTTAATTAAGATTTAGATATTTTATATCCCCTTTTAAATTATGTACCCCCATCCCGAAGTCATGTAATAGCGTAGTCTTATTTTCCACATTTTAATTTTTCCATACTGTGAATATAACTGTCTAGATGTATGCTAATAGGATTGCATGGAAAAGATAAATAATCGAACTTAGATAAATTAATTCAAGATAATATATCATTTCCACACTTGCACCTCTAGGGTAACCCTCTCTTTGTTGCCTTACGATATTACGGTCATGTCCCGTGAATGTGGGGATACCCTTAGCAAAGACCCTTTCGATTAAATCATCATCATCCCTAAATAGATAAGTCATAGTCCCTTCGATCAAAAGGTCAATGTCCCTACAAGATAAATCATAGTCCCTCGAACGTTGCCTTCGAATATATGACCTTGTCCCTCGAACGTTGCCTTCGAATATATGACTTTGTCCCTCGATGACCCTTCGTTGTAGCCTACGATTAAATGATGATCGTCCCTTCGAATACTAAGGTATCCTTACAAATGTTGCCTTCAATGGCCAATCGACGACCCCACGATGTCCCTTTACATCCAAAGGATAAGACTACTTACTTCTCAATAGTAAGGACAATTTTACCCTCCTAAGGATAGGAAATACCTATAAACACCTTGGTTAGGTATAACTCTTAAATGCTTGCTCACAGCTTAAAATGCTTTTCACACCTCACACTTTTCAAAACATCTTTTAGAAAATCACCACTTGGTATACGTTCGCACCAGAATCATCGCCGAGTTATATTTTTCTAAACATCTTTCAAAATCAAACGAGATAAACACTTTGTATACATTCGTACAAGAATCATTACAAAGTTAAACTCTCCTTTCAAAATATTTTCTAAACACACCACATTTCTCAAACACTTTCTCAAACAAGGAAAACATAAGTGAGTTAAGCAATTAAGAGCCCATGGATAACTATGGATACAAAGGGTGCTAACACCTTCCCTTTGTATAATGTACCTTCCGAACTCAAAATCTAATCAAGGTCTTTCCTGTTCTTTTCCGCCTTTCCTTATTGGATAAAAGAAAAGTCGGTGGCGACTCTTGCTATCCGCAACATTGTTTTTCAAAGCAAAAACACAAAGTCAGTTCACCGTATCATAGAACTGGCGACTCTGCTGGGGAATCTTAAAAAGGAAGGTTACCTTAAAGATAAGATCACTTATGTTTTCGAATTGTTTCTTTGTCTGATTTACTTTTAAGGGATTGTTTGGGTATTTTATGCTTGAGTGAAATATCCTACACCCGGATCTAGTGTACCTTAGGTAAGTAGCAAGAGATCATCGCAACTGTCCGACGTATACTGGAATGGTTAAAATGATGGCTACAGTTAATGTGATACTTTGGATGTCCTGATGTTCCTCATGTTTACTTGAGGAAAAATTTGGCGTCTGCGTGGTGTCATCAAAGCATTAACCAGACCTTTAGAACCCTAATTGACTCATCCTAGCCATTAGAAAGTAGTGAGATAACTGACTTCGGTTCCGACTGGGGTTGGTTGATACTCGATACTACATTCTTTGAGATTGGACTTTAGGGAAATTTTGGTCAACCGCTTGGTGTTGCACTGAAGTAGACTTAAGGAAAGGTCAATGATTTGAGATCCTTCTAGAACCCGGTTACTATTCTAGGACAGGTTGAACCAACCAAACTTCAGTGGGGAGGGTACTTACCTATGGAACTCATGCAAGCCTTAAAACCTAGGAATGATTGTGGTGTGACTTGTTTGTGCTTGTTACTTACTTGACATCATAACATCATAACATCATGACATCATGGCATTGTACTAACCATTTCGAGGACTTAGGGATTTAACTTTGCTCTGTTTTGTAGGGCTATGGCTTCCAGGAAGACCATCCAGATCAATTTTGTAGCCACCTCTCCTCAACTCAAGGATTTAGTGTCAAAACTTCCCGATCATGCTCAGTTCATCAAGAAACATGGTTATCTCCTCAATTTAGTTACCACCGGTTTCAAGGAAGATATGATGAGAGTTCTATTCCAGTTCTTCGATCCTAAACATCATTGCTTCACCTTCCCAGATTATCAGTTGGTACCCACATTAGAAGAATTTTCCAGGTTGCTTGGGATACCTATCCTTGATCAAACACCTTTCAGTGGTTTAGAAAAGATTCTGAGGTCTGAAGAGGTTGCCGCGGCTTTACACATGACAAAGTCCGACATTGAAACTAATTGGGTAACAAGAAGTGAAGTTAAGGGTTTACTTGCCAAATTTCTGATAAATAAGGCCCGAGAATTCCTAAAAGCTATGAGTGTCCACGCTTTCGAAGATGTTCTAGCATTACTAATCTATGGTTTGGTGCTATTTCCTAATCCAAATCAATTCATAGACATGAATGCTGTTAAGATATTTCTCACTCATAACCCTGTGCCCACCTTGCTTGGAGACATTTTGCATTCCCTTCACACTCGTACTATGAAAAGGCAAGGGACTCTCATGTGTTGCGTACCTTTATTATCTAGGTGGTTTATTTCGCACCTTCCTCAATCAGTCTTGAAGAATGAGCAAAATTTGAAATGGTCTCAAAGGATAATGTCGCTCTCCCATTCAGACATCCATTGGTGTCCCCAACCCAAAGAAAATGTTATCATCATTGACCGTTGTGAAGAATTCTCTAACGTACCACTCCTAGGGATAAGAGGAGGTATTACTTATAATCTTGCTTTAGCCCTACGTCAGTTTGGTTATGCTCGAAGAGATGGTCCACATGAAATAATTATCCAAGGCACTGTGTTTGACTATGACAACGATTCTCAAGGTCTCCGTCAAAGGTTTGTACGAGCTTGGGGCATGGTGAAAAGAAGTACTTTAGGACAGAAAAACTCTATTCCTATGGAACCTTATCTCAGATGGGTACGCGCCAGAGCTCGTGAGTGTTAATACCTTAGGATTGACATTAATTTTGTAAAACAAATAATGTAATCATCTCTGTTGTTTTAATATGTTGGGTTGAAGAAGTTCAACATCTGGACCAACATGTCATGTACGATGTCACGACATCATTCCTGTGACATCGTACATGTGTAGAAAACTGAATTAATTAATTCAGTATATATTCTGGGATTAGTGAGGATATTTGGTGAATATCCTAACTCCCATGTGGAGGTCTTAAAGACTCAATCAGAATATATATAGGCTCCAAATATGGAGATATATATGGAGAGATTTTAGGATTGAAGACCTTGTTTGTAGTAGAAATATTCTGCTGTATTTGTAACAGCAAAGAAGAAGTTTGCTGCGATTTCTGAAGGCCCAAATCCAGTTGGGTGATTAGGTTATAAATAGCATATTGTAACCTAGTTTTTGTAAGCCTCATAGATTGAAAAATTAGGGGGGTGTGTAAGGTAAACCTCCCAACCTGTGGGAAGGTTACCATGTGTTTCTCAGTGTTCAAAGCTGAGAGTATTTGTAACTCAAAGCCTGTAGGCAAGAGTGTTATGGTCTTGAACGAAGCTGTGAAGCAAGTTCAAGTTGTTTTAACATTACATTGTATTTGTAGTGATAGGAATGGAAACTGGAGGTTTCTATCTAGGAGTTCCTAGGTATAGATTGCATTGGGTAGGGATTAAGTGAAGAGTTGTAAACGGGGGAGTTTAACTCTGAATTAATACTGCTGATAGTGGATCTTCTTCCTGGCTTGGTAGCCCCCAGACGTAGGTCATGTTGGACCGAACTGGGTAAACAATTTTCCGTGTTTGTTTTCCTTCTGCATGTTATACTCCTGTCTGCCATAACTCAGGTTGTAATTCAGTCTGCTTATCAAGTTAATAATAGACCTGATGTATAGCCTTCTGTCTGAATGTCAATCAGAATGTTTTGACATTCATCATTAACAACACATACTGAATAATAGGCATGTTGATCTCAGTTCAGTATTTAGTTAAGTCTGGTCTTCAAGAGGATAACAGACCTGGCCAAAGGATCATAGTGAAACTGTCAAACTGGATGTCTTGACAGTTGTGCGTGTAGGCTGATACTGAAGTAGAGAGTGGTTAGTCTTTCACAGTATAGCAAAGTTAGCACAGTCTGTTTTCAGGAACATAACAGAATCAGCATGAGGTATATGTTCTGGATGTCAAACTGAATGTTGTGACATTCACACCTGACAGTTTGTGCTAAATTGTAGGATAATTAGTTTTTCTGTTTCAGCAGTTTTCTCAGGCTAATTTTAGGAATCCAACAGCTGAGCTAAAATCCAGGAAAATAACAACTAACCTACAATTAATGAACCTAACTAATAGCCTATTTGTCAGCTCCCTAATGTGTGGAAATTAGGTTAACTTGCTTGACTTTTAGTTTAGGAAACACGAGTACTAAGCCAGCAAACTGGAATACAGTAACAGGTGATGTGCAAATCAATATTGATATATCATGCTGATAACTGTGCAAACACAACAGAAGTAAGTGTGGTGTTTGATCTCTGTTGTATCTTTGTACAAGAAGGACAGGACTAGGTGTTCTTCCATTCTAAGGTAATACAGGAGCAGATGTCGTTACAACTGTGAAAGCGTGCTTGAGTACAGGGTTTTAATTTGTATAACTGTCTTGCTGTATTAGTTACAATGTTGGATCAGATGTCATGACTTGGAGTAGAACATCTGAATTCTGACTATGCCAGAATTTCAGTGAGCTTATCATGCCATATCTTGCAATCGGACCTCTGATTGTTGAACCAAAAGTTGAAGGAGGTACCCCTCAGATCATTCCTTATCCAGATATGCCTACCAATGTTGAAGAATTGAAGAAATCTTGGATCCAATTGAGAGAGGAAAGGGATACTTTTGAAGCTCAGTTCTGTGCTGAAAGGAAGAAAGTATTAGAGCTCACCAGCCAGCTTAATGAGGAACGAAGTCTCAATGCATATCTCCGCCCAAAAAGAAGCCGTCCCTAGGAGACTTGAGCTTTCATTTTTTCTTGTAATGAACATTGATTAAAGAAATTATTAATAAAAGTTCCCCTTTTTGGTGGTTTACACAAAGTTAAATTCCAAAAGTCCTTGAAAACATTTCATACATTGCATAACAGGTACTCTAAATGATCAATGTTCTCACGGTCTTCCTCTCAAACAGAAAAATGGCCCTCGAACAAACTGTCAAGGATCTCCAGGCTCAGAATGCTCAATTCCAGGAGATGATCTTGAACTTATCCAAGGGGCAGAAGGAACTGAAGACTCTATTACTTGAGAAGAAGAAAGACAAGAAATTTGTGAGTTACATTAACCCGGGAAGAAGGCTTAAAGGACAGGCTCCAGGAGTCAAGATTGGAATTCCGAAGGATAAAGAAGATGAGATAGAAAATGATTCGGAAGATGAGAATGCTGATCCCTTCAACCCTGAGGACGACTATGAAAATTATGAAAATGAACAGTACTCTCCGAAAGATGATAAGTATAAGTTGCTGGAAGAACGTATGCTAGCTATGGAGGGTCAGAAGGCGCTCGGTCTGGATTTCGAAAGCTTAGGTCTGGTCTCTGATGTGGTCATTCCTCGCAAATTCAAGGTCCCCGCTTTCACTAAGTATGACGGTGCGTCTTGTCCTCAGATGCATCTGAGAGCTTATGTGAGAAAGATCCAGCCGTATACCACTGATAGGAAGCTATGGATCAATTTCTTCCAAGAGAGTCTGTCTGGCACACAGTTAGAGTGGTATTATCAGCTCGAGAGCTCTAACATCCGCACCTGGACTGATTTAGCGACAACTTTCTACAAGCACTACCAGTATAATTCTGAATTAGCGCCTACTCGGCTATAGCTGCAGAATATGACTATGGGCTCTAAAGAAAGCTTCAAAGAATATGCTCAAAAATGGAGAGACTTGGCTCGCAGAGTCAAAACCCCTATGACTGATCGAGAATTAGTGGACATGTTCATGGGTACACTGACTGGCCCATTCTACAGCCATCTATTGGGAAGTTCCTCATCGGGTTTCACTGAACTTATATTGACGGGTGAACATGTTGGAAGCGGCATTCGAAGTGGAAAGATACAGGCGGTTACCTCTGCAAGCACCAAAAAGTCCTATCAGGGGAAGAATGAATCAAATGCTGTGTACGGTCAAAGGGGTCATAACAAGAAAAATCGTGACCATATTGTTGGAGCAGTTACGATTGCAGCACCGCTATCTCAAAACTTCCAACACAGACAAGACAGGCCAAGAAGGCAGTTTACCAAGATCAATATGACTTTAGCACAAGCACTGCAGGGTATGCTAAAAGCAAATTTAATTACCCTCAGAGATCTTCCTGCAAATCCCAACACTACCTCTCCTCGTTATAATCCCAATGCCATGTGTGCATATCATTCCGATAGCCCCGGGCATGATACAAACGATTGTTGGTTGTTGAAGAATAAGATTCAGGATATGATCGACGCTGGAGAAATTGAATTTGATCCTCCGGAGACTCCTAATGTCCTCACTGCTCCTATGCCTAATCATGACAAAACTGTTAATGTTGTGGATGACAATTCTCACATTACTAATGTAGCTGACTTAGCATCTCCTCTCCTGATCATCAAGAAGAATTTATTGCAAGCTGGTTTATTTCCAGGTTGTGCTGAAAATTGCGATCTCTGTATACTCCGACCCAATGATTGCTTGAAGTTGAGGAATGGTATTCAACGGCTGATGGATGATCGTACAATTCTCTTTGAAAAGATTCCTAAGGTGGAAAACCCTATTGAAGAAATATCTGTGATTGCTAGGTCCAAAGTTCCAGTGAAGATTACCGCTACTAGAGTGCCTGTGAAGATTACTGCTGAGCCCAAGGTAGCTCCCCTAATTATTACTGCACCTGGCCCAGTACCGTATTCCTCAAGCAAAGCCATTCCGTGGAATTATGGAGGTGATGTTTACATCCACGACATAAAGCAAGATGATGATTCTGCTAATCCTAATGACGTTGACATTGTTGGGACTAGTAAAATTACTCGAAGTGGAAGGATCTTCTCTCCAGAAATCTCACCTCCCGCCCCTGAAACTCGAGGAAAGGGACCAGTAATCAATCCTTCTCAGTCAAAGACACCAATCGAAGTTACTACCGAAGATGTTGCCAAGCAGGAAATTGAAGAAATGCTGAAAATCATCCGTAAGAGTGATTTTGATGTGGTAGAACAGCTGGGGCATACTCCGTCTAAAATTTTGATGTTATCCTTGTTGTTATTTTCTGAATCTCATGCCAATGCGTTGATAAAATTCTTGAAGACCGCTCATGTACCTCAGGAGACATCTGTCGATCAGTTAGAAGATTATGTTGCTAACTTGGCTGTTGATAATGGCATAGGCTTTTCTAATGCTGACCTGACACTAGCAGGAAAGAATCACAATAAAGCTCTGCATATCTCCATTGAGTGTAAGGGGATCACCTTGTCTCATGTGTTGATCGACAATGGCTCTTCTTTGAATGTGGTACCAAAAGTTGTGCTCGATAAGCTTGACTGTAAAAGCATTGAACTGAAACCTAGTGACGTTGTGGTGCGTGCTTACGATGGTGCGAAGAGTGTTGTCCATGGTGAAGTGGTTCTCCCTATCAAGATAGGACCTCAAGTCTTCAACACTACCTGTTACGTAATGAACATTCGTCCTGCCTATTCCTGCTTGCTGGGACGCCCTTGAAACCATGGGGCAAGTGTTGTAGCTTCGTCTCTCCATCAAAAGCTGAGGTATCTAATAGAGGGCAAGATTGTCACTGTGTGTGGAGAAGAAGAGTATATTGTCAGTAGTGTGCATACCTTCAGATACATCGAGATGGATGGTGAATTCTTTGAGACTCCTTCTCAATCATTTGAAGTAGTTCCTCCGACCAGTCCTGTCCTTAAGCCAACTTCCCGTGTGCCCAAGGTTATTCGTGCTCCTCGTGCTATGATTTCTCTGAAAGATGCTCAAGTCGTGGTTGAAGATGGTGGTCGTACTGGCTGGGGTCAACTGATCGATGTACCGTACAAGTCTGATAAATTTGGCCTGGGGTTTAGCTCTAAAAGGATAGTCAAAGATCAGATTAATGCTGTAGAAGATGCTAATAGCGATTGCGACTTGGATAGCTGGATTTTCCCAACAATTGGTGACGGACTCAATAATTGGAAGGCTAAAGACACTATCCCGATTTCCTTTAGTCAGGAGTAATTGTTATTGCTTATTTTAGAGTTTCAAATTTTGTAATTTTTATTATGAACAATTGAACTTCTTAAAGCATTGTGTCTATGCCCGGGGCATAATAGCTAATTTGTTAAGGGTTTTGTCATTTTCATAAGCATATTCACATTCAATAAATCAATGGACTTTTTGCATTCAAATCTTGCGCTCTTTATCTTTCCTGTCATCTTTCAAATAAGCTATGTTTTCTTACACACACTCACGTAACAAATTGCATATCCATATCCACTCTGGATCCTGTTGATAATAATTCTGCTACTGTTAATTATGGCTTTAAAAATCCGATCTACCAAGCCAAAGATGGAAGTGAGGAAGATTGCGAAGTGCCTAGAGAGCTTGCCAGACTGTTACTGCAAGAAGAAAAGACTATACAGCCGCATGAGGAATCAATTGAAATTGTAAATCTGGGTACTGAAGTAGACAAGAAAGAAGTCAAAATAGGAGCAGGCTTGGAAAACAGTGTCAAAGAAAGATTGATTCAGATGTTACATGACTATGTAGAGATTTTTGCTTGGTCTTATGAAGACATGCCAGGACTGGATACTGATATAGTAGTACATCGTTTGCCGATGAAGGAAGATTGTCATCCTGTTAAGCAAAAGGTTCGTCGCATGCGTCCTGAAATGTCTGAGAAAATCAAAGCCGAGGTTATGAAACAATTTAATGCAGGTTTTCTAGCTGTTACTTCTTATCCTCAATGGGTTGCTAATGTGGTACCAGTGCCAAAGAAGGATGGTAAGGTGCGAATGTGTGTAGATTATAGAGATTTGAATAAAGCAAGTCCCAAAGATGACTTTCCACTTCCGCACATTGATGTTCTGGTAGATAACACCGCTCAACACAAGGTATTCTCATTCATGGATGGATTCTCAGGTTATAACCAGATTAAGATGGCACCTGAAGACATGGAGAAAACTACGTTTGTGACGCAATGGGGCACTTTCTGTTACAAAGTAATGCCATTCGGTTTAAAGAATGCAGGGGCAACATATCAGCGTGCTATGGTGGTTTTGTTCCATGATATGATCCATCATGAAATAGAGGTATATGTGGATGACATGATAGCCAGATCTCATACTGAAGAAGAACATCTCGATCATTTATACAAACTGTTTGAGAGGTTGAAGAAATACAAGTCGAGATTGAACCCGAACAAATGCACCTTTGGAGTAAGATCCGGTAAACTCTTGGGATTTATTGTCAGTGGTAAAGGAATTAAGGTTGACCCGGCTAAGGTGAGAGCTATTCAAGAAATGCCAGTTCCCCGTACAGATAAAGAAGTCAGAGGTTTCTTGGGACACTTGAATTACATTGCCCGATTTATCTCCCATTTGACTGCTACTCGCAAACCCATCTTCAAATTACTGAGGAAAAATCAAGAGATAATATGGAATGATGAATGTCAAGAAGCTTTTGACAAAATCAAGAAGTATCTCCAAGAACCTCCAATTCTGATGCCACCAGTTGAAGGAAGACCTCTAATCATGTATTTGACCGTGTTAGAAAATTCAATGGGGTTTGTGCTGGGGCAACATGACGAGTCTGGTAGAAAAAAGCATGCAATATACTACCTTAGCAAAAAGTTTACCGACTATGAAACAAGATACTCACTGCTTGAGAAAACTTGCTGTGCTTTGGCTTGGGCTGCTCGCCGACTAAGACAGTATATGTTGAATCATACCACTTTATTGATTTCTAAGATGGATCCTATCAAATATATATTTGAGAAACCTGCTCTCTCCGGAAGAATAGCAAGATGGCAGATGATTTTAACAGAGTATGATATCCAATATACTACCCAGAAAGCAATCAAAGGAAGCGTGTTAGCTGATCATTTGGCTCATCAAGTAGTTGATGATTACCAATCTATGAATTTTGAGTTCCCTGATGAGGATGTTATGCTTGTTACTGATTATGAAGAACCTAGACCGGATGAAGGACCCGAACTAGGATCCCGATGGACTATGGTTTTTGATGGATCTTCTAATGCCTTGGGCAATGGTGTTGGTGTTGTAATTATTTCTCCCAAGGGTTGCCATACGCCTTTCACTGCTAGACTATGTTTTGATTGTACCAATAATATGGCCGAGTATGAAGCATGTATTTTGGGACTCAGAGCTGATATAGACCTGAGAATCAAGTTTTTGAGTGTGTACGGAGACTCAGCCTTAGTAATCAGTCAGATCAAAGGAGAATGGGACACTAAACATCCGAATCTCATCCCTTATCGAGAGCGGGTGTTGACATTAATCCCATACTTTGAAGAGACTACATTCGAACATATTCCACGAGAAGAGAATTAGTTGGCAGACGCATTGGCTACCATGTCATCTATGTTCAGAGTCAGATGGGACAATGAAGCTCCCATGACCACCATTGAACGATTAGATGAACCAGCATATTGTTATGAACTTAATGCTGATGAAGTAGAAGAGAAACCTTGGTTCCACGAAGTAAAAAGATATTTAGAAACTCAGGAATACCCTGAAGGGGCATCCATCAATGACAGAAAATTTCTGAGGAAGTTCTCTGCTAAATTCTTTTTGAGTAATGGAGTATTATACAAATGTAATCATGATTCGACTTTGCTTCGCTGTGTGGATAAAAAGGAAGCGGAAAAGATTATGGAACACATGCATGACAATATTTTTGGGACTCATTCTAGTGGACATACGATGGCCAAGAAGATTCTGAGATCAGGGTATTATTGGTCTACCATGGAAGCTGATTGCCACCATCACTCCAGAACTTGTCACAAGTGCCAGATCTATGCGGACAAAGTACATGTACCTCCTGCTCCATTGAACGTGTTGACAGCCCCTTCGCCCTTTGCAATGTGGGGCATTGATATGATTGGAGAGATTAAACCTACTGCTTCTAATGGACATCGTTTCATTCTTGTTGCTATTGATTACTTTACAAAGTGGGTAGAGGCAGCCTCATTTGCTTCTGTCACCAAGAATGTGGTGGCACGGTTCATCAAGAATAGTCTTATTTGTCGGTATGGCATACCTGAAAGAGTTATCACTGATAATGGTACTAATTTGAACAACAAGATGATTACTGAACTCTACACGCAGTTCAAAATAAAACACCATAACTCTTCTCTGTACCGGCCAAAGATGAATGGCGCCGTAGAAGCTGCTAATAAGAATATTAATAAGATTATACAAAAGATGACAGTAACATACAAAGACTGGCATGAGATGTTACCATTTGCTCTTCATGGTTATCGCACTTCAGTACGCACTTCGACAGGGGCAACTCCTTTCTCTTTAGTCTACGGAATGGAAGCCGTTTTACCAGTGGAAGTTTAAATTCCCTCTCTAAGAATTATGAAAGATGCAGGCTTAGATGAAGATGAATGGATTCAGACTCGACTCGATCAGATAAATTTGATTGATGAAAAGAGACTTGCGGCTGTTTGTCATGGACAGATATATCAGAAGCGCATGACCCAGGCATTTAATAAAAAAGTCAAGAGACAGGTGTATCAAATTGGCGACTTGGTGATAAAGCGTATCATTCTACCACAAGGTGATCCTAGAGGCAAATGGACTCCCACATACGAAAGGCCATTTGTAGTTAAGAAGGTATTCTCTAGTGGAGCCATGATGCTTGCTACAATGGATGGTGAAGATTTTTCGCATCCCGTGAACGCGGACATAGTTAAAAAATACTACGCATAAAAGAGACCCGCTAGGTCGACATATCTAGGCAAAAGTAAGGTCATCCCGGCGAACCAAAAGGGTTCGGGCAAAAATTAGGGATAAACATATAAAAATGTACACCCGGCAAGTCGAAAACCTGAAAAGGCGGCTTAGGCAAAAAAGGGTATCCTGGTGGACTGAAAACCTGAAAAGGCGGTCCAGGCAAAAATTAGGGATTAAAGCGTATGACTATGTCCCGTTCTCGGTCAGCTTCACCAAAGTCAAAGAGAGTGAACAAGCCAATCACTTCTATCCGACAGCAAGAGATGAGATGCTTGAAGACATAATAGCAGTAGTAGAATTAAAATCAACAGGACTTTTTTTTCATAGCTGTTTTTTCTTTGCTTTCTTGACAATTTCCTCTTACTAGGATTTCTGTCTCCTTGTATTAAAATTGCTTGTTTATAGGCCCTCTTTCAAAATCAATACAATTTTATTTCCAAAAAGATACTTTTGTTTTACTTTCTCCGTTTTGTTTGCATAAACATCCATTGATTTAATTCGAATTCATATATGCATTTGAATATGATTGATGTTTACCGAAAATACATGCATAAAATAGAAATAGCAATTACTAAAAGACTTTAGGATCAAGGATAAGGTTTAACTATGCGTTCTAACAAATCCGGTTGCAAATCCTATTCCCCAGCAAAACCAGTTATTCCCAGAAGAAATTGGCACTACTAGACAGACTAGTCATCTCTTTTATCCCTAGTCAGGTTCTGTTGAATATTTCTACCATCAGACATAAATCAAATATCCCCAGCTAAGAAAGGGTCATCAATACAAATATCTCCAACCAGAATATCGGGATTTATTTTCCCATGGCAAAAATTTTCAGACGCATAATTCATTCATGCATCATTTCACAGCATATACATGCATGCAATGTTCGCATTTATTTTCAAGCGCATAAAACATCTCATGCATCATGACATGGCATGAGGCTAACTCTTTTTTTTCCAGGTTAATTATCCTCCTGATACAGTCAAAATAAAGATTCATTCAGACGGATATCTTTATCGATTACATTCAAGATTCAGATACATCTTTCAGATATAATCCATATGAATATTCATTCTGACAAGCATTCTGATATCCTCCTAATGATGGCATCTTTAAGCCCATCCCAGAAATTTATTGCAAATACAACATATACAAATATTATCAGATATAGCCTAACGTACGACTCATTCTTATTCAGCCTAACGTATGGTTCCTTCAACTGTTCCAATACGGTCTAGCGTACGACCCATTTGGATATTCATCCCCTCAGATACTACCTAGCATACGGTACATTCTGAAATGTAGTCTAGCGTATGACTACCCCTTTTATCATCAGATACAACCTAATGGACGACTCATTCTGCTACTCAGATACGATCTAGCGTATGATCCATTCTGATCTTTTATCCTCAAATACAACCTAATGGACGGCTCATTTTGTAACTCAGATACAGTCTAGTCTACGACCCAGTTTGGCTCTTCTCATCAGATACTACCTAGCGTACGGTACATTCTGAAATGTAGTCTAGCGTACGACTACTTTTTATCTCCAGATACAGCCTAACGGACGGCTCATTCTACTACTCAGATACGATCTAGCGTACGATCCATTCTGATCTTTATTTCTCCAGATACAGCCTAACGGACGGCTCACTCTACTACTCAGATACGGTCTAGCGTATGACCCATTCTGATCCTTATCTCATCAGGTTCAGCTCACCCTAATATCACCTAATGGATGACTCATTATACGGTCTAGCGTACGACCCAGTGTGACGCCCATGTCTTCAGATATGGTCTAATGTACGACGCACTCTAAAGCTCTCATCATCAAACTTTCTGGATGGCATCTTTAAGCCCATCTCCATCAAGACTATCTTTTCATTAACAAGTGCAAATTTTTCGGGCATTCTAAGTGTTCAATAATCTTCCACCTCCAGATCACGAATGGCGTACATACCATTCTAATTCTCTCGGTTTAAGAATATTGAATAGGGGCAGTTGTCATACCCTAAAATTTGCCTGTTAATTTTTATGATAAATTGATTCATGCATGGCATTCATTTCACATTTGCATTCATTCATTAGCATACATTCTCATATAAATTATAAATTTTAATTTATTTATTATGTGATACAGATATAAAAAATAATAATGATTTTGGTTATCTATATGATATAAATAAATTATATATATATATATATAAATAAAATAATTTTAATTTAATGATAAATAAAAATAGATTTGAATTTTAATTGTATAATTAAAATTTTAAATTAATTTTATTTGTTAAAGCTCATTAAATTATAATAACTATTTTTTATAATTTAGTGACTCATGTTCCATTTATTCATTATTTATAAATAGTATTTATTTAGTAATTCACGTTTTTTACTTAATAAAATTTATTTATAAGAGTAACATTTTTTTTAAAAAAAGCCCATAAATTATAAAATAATTTTGGTTGATATAAGTAAGAATAATTTTGATTTTTTTTTAAATGATGAAAGTAAAAATAGAAATAGGTTTATATTTTAATTCAATTATGTAACTAAAATTTAAATTAATTTTTATTTGTTAAAAGTCATTTAAATTATTCATTATCTATAATAATATTTGTATTTAATAAATATTTATTTATAATAATAGATATTTAAGACCAAATCCAAACCAAAAATATATAAATAATCATAGTATTATTTATCATATGATTGTTTTGTTTTATAAAAAATAATTTTGGCTCTAATTTAATAACAAAAATTTAAATTTAAATTGTGCAATTAAAGCTTTAAATTAATTTTATTTTTGCTTTATTATTAAATTGCATTTTATTATAATTTAGAAAAGTGAAGTTTGAATGAGTATTCCATGTCTCACGTGGAATTTGAACTTTTGAAATACCAGCCCATGCAAAATGTTAGAGCTAACTCTCCTAAATTATAGGGTGAGATCCTAAAGTATAGGAAGAGATCCAAATATTTAGCAAGGTTAAACCCTAATCCACACCATTATAAATACTTCATATGACTGCAGCAAAAGGGGGAAGACGAAAAAGAGGAGAGATACAGGAGAAGAAGATACACAAGGCAAGGCAGAAGCAAGAAGATTCACGGGCAGGGAAAAGAGAAGCAACCATAAAGCACTCATAGCCTGAATAAGAACGACACACATACAGTGAGCAAGCTAGAAGAATCAAATCCTCAGTAAGTGTTCATTATGGAATTTGCATCCAGCATGATTACCTTGCAATACTCCTTAATTCATGCATAAATAATATTGGTTTAATATATATATTGAGATGTTGTATTCATGGTTTGGTGGATGTTGATATTGCTTTATTCAAGTATGTATCTGTTCTTGATATGTCATAGTATGTTGGAGAAATTCTGTTTGCATGATTAAAGAATTATATCTGCCATTTAATTATTATTATATGAGTGTTATTTCTAGCATGATTATGTTTATTTCACATGCTGTTATTACATAATAATGATGATGATGATATAATGGTGATAATATAAATCCTTGGTTGTCTTTAACATGTATGTGTAAGGTTTGTTTTATCATTATCACTTGCAGTAAAGAGAACTAATACATGAGTAAAATAATATAAGCTTCTTGATTTGTGCATGGCTATTTTTATTATTGCATGATGATTACATATGATCTTATTTTATGTGTGTGGTTTGATATAAGATGAAGTTACAGGTTTGTTGTATTCACATGAAAGAAACAGCATGAGAAAAAATAAAGTAGCTTGCCGTAAGAGAGAAAGCTGTAACATGCATGGTGGTGTTGTGTCAAAATGGAAAAATCCATGTAGAATTAATATATATTTTAATGAAGGCGAATAAATAACGAATGGACCAACATGGCTCGTTGGTAGCTCCCCCCTTACTGCGACGTAGAGGTCCTAGATTTGAGCCCCCATGACCTATTTTTTAGCTTTTCATAGTTTTACTATGTTTACTCCCTTTCCACTATAATTAATTCACCACTATTTTTCTATTATTAAAATAAAACATATTAATTAATTTTCTAATTACTATATTATATTAGTTATTTAAACTAGGATATAATTTAATCTAGTTTATTAATTAAATTTTCATATATCACTTAATTAATTAAAATGAGCTATTTTGAATAATAAAAATCTAATTATTTTTTTTTCCTCTTTTCTTTTAAAATTTCTATCAATTTAGTCTAAGTTTTTCCATAAATTCATAAAAAAAAGTTTCTATTATTATAGACTAAAAATATTCTTAATTCATTCTTAAATTTAGTTTATTTATTTCATTTGTCATGAACTTTCTATGTAATAGATTTAATTAGGATTTTTTTTATATCTTTCTTTTTAGTTTAATTAGGTTTTATTATTTTGTATGTCCTTTTAATTTTGTACTCGTTAATTAAGATTTAGATATTTTATATCCCCTTTTAAATTATGTACCCCCATCCCGAAGCCATGTAATAGCGTAGTCTTATTTTCCGCACTTTAATTTTTCCATACTGTGAATATAACTGTCTAGATGTATGCTAATAGGATTGCATGGAAAGATAAATAATCGAACTTAGATAAATTAATTCAAGATAATATATCATTTCCACACTTGCACCTCTAGGGTAACCCTCTCTTTGTTGCCTTACGATATTACGGTCATGTCCCGCGAATGTGGGGATACCCTTAGCAAAGACCCTTTCGATTAAATCATCATCATCCCTAAACAGATAAGTCATAGTCCCTTCGATCAAAAGGTCAATGTCCCTACAAGATAAATCATAGTCCCTCGAACGTTGCCTTCGAATATATGACCTTGTCCCTCGAACGTTGCCTTCGAATATATGACTTTGTCCCTCGATGACCCTTCGTTGTAGCCTACGATTAAATGATGATCGTCCCTTCGAATGCTAAGGTATCCTTACAAATGTTGCCTTCAATGGCCAATCGACGACCCCACGATGTCCCTTTACATCCAAAGGATAAGACTACTTACTTCTCAATAGTAAGGACAGTTTTACCCTCCTAAGGATAGGAAATACCTATAAAGACTTTGGTTAGGTATAACTCTTAAATGCTTGCTCACAGCTTAAAATACTTTTCACACCTCACACTTTTCAAAACATCTTTTAGAAAATCACCACTTGGTATACGTTTGCACCAGAATCATCGCCGAGTTATATTTTTCTAAACATCTTTCAAAATCAAACGAGATAAACACTTTGTATACATTCGTACAAGAATCATTACAAAGTTAAACTCTCCTTTCAAAATATTTTCTAAACACACCACATTTCTCAAACACTTTCTCAAACAAGGAAAACATAAGTGAGTTAAGCAATTAAGAGCCCATGGATAACCATGGATACAAAGGGTGCTAACACCTTCCCTTTGTATAATGTACCTCCCGAACTCAAAATCTAATCAAGGTCTTTCCTGTTCTTTTCTGCCTTTCCTTATTGGATAAAAGAAAAGTCGGTGGCGACTCTTGCTATCCGCAACATTGCTTTTCAAAGCAAAAACACAAAGTCAGTTCACCGTATCACAGATCCACATGCATATTGCATTGAGTCACACATTGAGTCGCACGTGTCAGTGTGAATTGTTGTTTGTGTGATTATGTGATATGATTGCGTGGATATGATTTTGGTAGATATGAATATACGTGGGTTTTAGGTGATCCATTTGATATGATTGATTGATGTGTTGTTGATGTGATATGTGTGCATATTTGTGATATATGTGATGAAATGGCGACTTGTATACATTATGGAATCATGTGAAAGTTGTATACATATTTGATGATGATTTGTAAATGATGATGGATGATAATATGTACATGAAATCGATATATTGTGAAATATGACTTTTGTACATCGTTTAGTATTTATAACTTAATACTTGTGGATTGTTGAGCCATGTCGTATGATGCTAAACATGTGATTCTTTAATAAGATGATATGATGTATGTTTGTATGAAGCGTGATGAATTCTAATAATATATGTATGTTTGTTATACATTTCATATTATTATGTTTTTCTATAATGATTTGAATTCTCACCCTTCTGTTGGAATGATGTTCTATCGCGACATCGCTCAGGTACCGGAGATAGTGGTGCTTTGCACAAGGATTAAATTCGGAGGATAGTTCTTGTTGTGTTTTGACTAGGTATTCTATAGTGCCCTGGTCATGTAACACTTGGGTTTATGGGATTATTTGTATTTGTTTTGATGTTGAGAGATATTGTTGTGCTCTCTTTTATCTTGTTATTTGGATATGTTGGTTTTGATGTTAAGTGGCCTTAGAGCCTAAAAAGATATTTTATGGTAGATTATTTATGGGAATCATTACTATTTACCATTTATGAAGAGCGATGGTATTCCGCTGTGTGATTTTGCATGTTTTTGGTTTTGATTTATAATCCGTGTTACTTGTATGTGACCATGGCATGTGTTATTTCTGGCAGAATTAAATGTGATGTCCTCGTGTAGGCATGCTTTAATTTACTTTGATTATGCAATTGTATGCTGTATTTGAGTAGTAGAAGTTTGGGGGGGGGGGGGTGTTACAACATTCCTCATCCAAAACAACATTTTCATCATCTCTCAAACGGGATTTTCTAGAGAGTAGTTCTTTTATAAACTTAGCATATATCGACATTTGGTTCATGGCTTCATAGAAGGGGACGTTGACTTGAATTTTTTTGCAACATCTCTTTAAACTTGTTGAATTGTTCTTCCTTGTCATCCTTATTGTTATGTTTCTCTATCAAGAAGGGGTAATGAGACTTTATATAGCCAGGAAGAACAGGGTTACGCTCATTGAGAATCTATTTCTTGGTCCTCCTCCATTATGAGTTCTTGTTTATAAATTGGTCAAGAGTCAAACCCTTTACCTCTTCATCACTCTGATTCTCACTTTTTTTACCTCTTTTTTCTTATCATCTTCACTTACCACCTTTTTCCCATTATCTTTCTTCTCATCACTAACTCTTACGGGTGCCTATACCATTCTACTCATCAACCTAATAGCACTACAATTTTCATTCTTCGGGTTATCCACAGTATTAACGTTGAATCCCCTTCCTGAATGTGCCTGAGCTACTATTTACTTTGATAATTTCCCAATTTGTTCCTTTAAAATTTTTATGGAGGCCTTTGTATTCTTATTTGTTGTCACTTGACTTTTCATTGTGTCTTGGTGTGCATGTCTTATCATTTGAAAACTCTCTTGAGTGGAAAGCATGAATCCTTTGAGAGTTTCTTCTAATAATGAGGGCTTTCGTTGTAGTGCTTGAGTTTCTTGTTGTTCACCTTGAGTAGGATTACATTTTTGGCTATTGTTGGTCCACTTGAAGTTTGGATGATCCTTCCAACTTAGGTTATATGTATTTGAGTACATATTGTTTCTTTGGAAGTTGGCATACTAAACTTCCACACTATCTACATTTGAAACACAATTACCATTGGAATGCTCACCTCCACATAAGTCACATTTCAAGGTATATATCTAACTCACAATAAATTTAGTAAACTAAGAGGCAACTAACTGTTTGGTGAAAGTTGTCAATTGGGGAAGTAAAGCAGTTTGTGTGTCAGCGTCTAACACACGTTTCCCTTTTACAATTTGCTCATTTGAGTGGTATTTATTTCGATACATATTTCCAATGAGTGTCTTAACTTCTTCATAACTATTTTTCTTTAAAAGTACCTCTAACTTAGGCATCAATAAGCATTCAGGTGGTTGTTGTAAACCCTCTCATAAATTGGTCCATTGAACCCAGGTTCTGATTTGGGCACTTCCGGAATAACAATTTGAATCTCTCCCATGTGCGTGACAAAGACTCACTATCTTCCTAGCTAAAATCCGTAATTGCAACATTTATTTCTACAAATCGCACATTCAATTAGTATCTTTCCAAGAACTTGTCTTCTAACTCTTTCCATGTTTGTATCATACCATTAGGAATATACTGCAGCCAGTCTTTAGCTCTACCAATAAGTGAAAATCCGAATAGGCACAATTTCACATGATCGTTAGTTATATCTGCTCCTGCTAGTTTGCACATGGAGCATGTCTCATAGAACTTGGTAAGATGTTCCTAAGGATCATGAATAGCCTGGTTGTTCAACATATTATCTCTCAGGTATTGCAACACAAATTTTTTAATATCAAACGTCATCGGGTTTGTCGGTTGGAATCCCCATGAAATTTGATCGGCGTTAGTACGCCTACAGTAATCTCCAAACGTGTGACGTGGTGGATTTTCCATTTCAAGTTCCTCTTTCTGTTGTTGTTTCACTAACAAAGCGTTTATTTCTCTTTATGGAATGCTCGTACAATCCTCTCGATCTCTAAATCCAACGGTAAAAGCGTCAAATTCAAACCTCACATAAACACATAAAACAATACCTTAGTATCATTTTTCAATGCAGAACAAATTAAAAATAAAATTAAGAATGGTGAAATATTAAAATAAATCCAATAAAGGTTTAATTGCAATTTTTGTTCCCATATTTTCTTTTTTTTGAGTTTTGGTCCCCCTATTTAAAAATCTGAAATTTTGGCCCCCCTATTTTCATTTTTTTTTAATTTTATGTCCCCCTATTTTAAGTTTTTTTTAGTCCCCTTTCCAATTTGGAACTAATTTTTAAGGGGACCAAAAGTGGAAAAAAATATGGGGACCAAAACTCTGAATTTTAAAATAAGGGGACCAAAAGTTTTAAAAAAATGAAAATAAGGGGACCACATTTTCAGATTTTAAAATAGGGTGACCAAAAATAAAATAAAAATAGGGGGATCAGAATTGCAATTAAGCCTAAAATAAAATAAAAAACAATTAAACAGAACAAGTCGTACATTATTCCTTGTTGAAAATATCGACAATCCCTAACAATGGAGCCAAAAATTTAATGGACACTTTACTAGAAAATGTGTTGTTATCGAAGTAATAAAAAATAAAACCGTCTCCACAGGGATTACGAATTTAGAATAAGAAATATTATGTGATTTAATTAAAAACAGTAAACAAGGGGTTTTGGAGATTGCTTTGGTCGAAAATTAAAGAGATAAGTGATTATAACAATGATAATAAAGGTGGTCAGGTTTTATTGTCAGAATCCTCTATTTCTACTTCATTGATGAAACACACGTTTATATACATGCAACGAATACAAAGTTATATGACAAATTAACTCTACCACAACACCCAATACCTTGGTGTGTAGCTCACGAACCTAAGCGTAAATTCCCCAATCCCTTTGGCCAATTGTTACGTCAGACTGAGTAACATAGTTCGTTAATCCCTAAGTCACAATTCCTAATTATACTTTCCCTAGT
Source organism: Lathyrus oleraceus (assembly GCF_024323335.1). NCBI lineage: Eukaryota > Viridiplantae > Streptophyta > Magnoliopsida > Fabales > Fabaceae > Lathyrus > Lathyrus oleraceus. Next base: position 31,192,740 of record NC_066579.1, read on the forward strand.
CAATTGCGAATTCAACAGTTAAAGTATGTCTGATAAATAGCCCTAGGGTCAGTAGTAACTGTTATCAAGATCAAATTAAATTCCGTGACAAACAATAGGCAATGAATGTAATCAATAACTGAATGATAACAAAGATTCAAAGAAATTACATTAACATCATCAGATCATATGTCCCAATCAAGTAAAAACACGTTCATCATCAAATAAAACCTAACATAGGAGGAATTTAGCTATTCATATTGAAATAATTCAATACCATAAGTGTAGATTCGAAGAACATGAAAATCACTGAAGAAGAAGTTCTCCAATAGCCTCCAAAAGCTCCAAAATCGCTTTTAAACGTCACTTTTTACTCTTTGGGACCAAACCCCTTTTTCTTCTGTTCTTTTTTCTTATAAAGCTGTTGAAAAATGGGTCAGAAAAAAGATGCAATGCAAGCGCTTTAACTTTCAACACGGACACGTTGAGTAATAATTTCAAAAACGCGAGAGTGTTACACTAGGGCTGGGCGCGTAAAATCCGAAAGCAAATCAATGCGTTTTTGCTCTATTTTCACCCATTTTCTCAATAAGTTCCTTTTCTTCACCCAAAAGTGCATTTCCCAACTTTTTTTTCATTCTATTGCCTATAACTTCCTCATTTCTTGTCAAAATTTGTCGATTTTTTTGCTTAATAACGTGCATTGATAGCTCGTCATCAGCAAGCGCACATGTAAAAAAAATGAAGAGTCTGTCCTCACCAAAAATAGACGCCCTAGTTAAAGTGAGATGAGTATGAGTGCTTCAGAAATGAACTCCTACAGAAGCCAGAAGACTCAATAAGGGAGTAAGACAATGTGAGATGAGCCTATAGCATAAGAGGCCTCATCAACAAAAAACACTCTAGAAAATTACCCCAATCCTAGATAAAGGGGACGAACTAAGGATCTTTCGGATATAAGCTAATGACTCTATTGGTTGCGGAAGTTATCTTGAGAGAAGCACTTCAAGTGGAAAAGATTAAGGAACAACCCAAGGGAGGCTTTCAAGATTATGCTTGGAACACATCTGGAATACCTTGATGTAGGCCCATGACCTCATATGAAGTTGGGAAGGAGCAACTCTTAAATATTTCAAGACCACCACTTTGAAGCCAAAGAAAGGCAGTTGCAATCATATCATTATCAATAGGAAATTATAGAGAGGGACTGCTCGATTGTCAAAGGAACTTCATATCCTCTTATCCAAGCTCACTAGAAGATTTGACCATTCCAGAGGGTCGTCGACGACGGTTTTGACTGCCTCTATTGCTTCCTCAGTGTTCAAAGCAGACAAGGTAACTTCCTCCTCTGCATTCACCCAACTATATTTTACCACACCGTCCTACTCCCTCAGCTTCACGCTTCTCCGGGACAGATGATGAGCCTTAAAATGTTCATCGACTTTGATCTAAGACACTGCATCTAGCCGATCTCGGAGATCCAATTAGGAATTCACTTCAGAATTGTTGGGCTTACGATTATTCATCCTCAGGCAAAGCTGTATAAAACTTTTAGAGGTTCCCTTCTCTATTGACATTTGGTAAAATGGGTTCTAACGAGTCAGATTAAGAAGCTCATTCCTCCAGGGAATCCCCAAATACCTTTTTTGAGTCAGGATCATCAGATAATGATATCACCTCTGGACTCATGCAAACATGACCAAGTAGAGGGATATGGGAATCAAGGGAGACCCCAATTCCCGTGGTAGAAGAAAATTCATTCTTAGAATCACTGACTAGGTTAACTGTACTATCACTCATCTTGACTAAAAAAATAGGAAATACTAAAGATAAAAGTTGAGTTGAGGATGGTAACTGGTTGAGGGAGATTGGTGAAGCAAAGTAGATGAAAAAGGAGAAAAAAACTCTAATCAAGGCCCTACAATTGATCCGATTGATACTCTCAGGAAAGAAGAGAGGAATGCATTTCTCAATAAGTGACTATGAATAAGCTTGAAAGCCAAAGATTGACTTTTTTTTCCAAAATATTCTACTCCTATTACTTATAAGAGAAAGCATCTGAACAATCCAAATCAGCTAAGAAAATGGGATAAGAGATCAACAGCCAGATTCCTCCTTGAAAATACATGTAAACTCGAGTGCACTCAAATTCATTACAAGCCTTTCCATGCCTTAACTTGTCACAACACACGTGTCAGAATAAGGTTCTGAAACATTTCAATGATGGAAGCGCATTTAATACGCATGTTCCCCAGTAATTTTTCAATTGGCCCCAAATGTTTCAGTTCTAGATCAAGCTAAACAATATCCTAGAGACCGTCCAAATCACTAAAGACTTCGCCGACTCACCCAATGCAAGACAAAACCTTGGGGGCAACTATTTTGAGCCAGCCAAAGGCCCAAATAGCTAAGACCTGAATCGTCTTAAATCCGCTACACTTGATCTAAGATATAAAAGTCAATTCACAAGGAAAGCAATGTACACTTTGTGATCCCCACTTTCACTACTCTCATTGAATTTTGGACTGACTTGGGCGTTATAGCGCTAACCATGCATGTTCATCCAACACTGCCATAACAGAGATCAACGCCACTGGTCCAAGATGTCCAACTCACCAACTGCATCCATTTCTGGTTCCTAAAGATAACATAAAGATTTAGAGAGATTATGAGAGAAATTAAAAGTGATGTTTATTCACGTTTTATGGATATGAGAAAGCGATATAGAAGCTCTATATTTATAGGCCAAATGAATGCTCTGATAAATTTGGCTAATTGATTAGATACCCTAAATAATCGATTGTTAAGGCCCCAAATGGAAGGTTTTGATATATAACAGTTACCAATCTTTAAGAATCTATCCCAATCAATTTCAGACTCAACAAAATATGATCTAATTGATTATTTAGTTGGAAAATGTCTTCTCATCAATCATATATTCTCTTAATCATCTGGCTATGTCTCAAAAACATTTTTTTGGTGATTTAATTAAAAATGAGAGACTTCTAAAAAAAATTGTGTGTATGTGTGATTTAGCCATAATGTTTCTAAAAATACCCTTGTGTTTTTACAAGAGACTAGTCAATCAGACGGAAATGACCATACGAGCTTTCACACTTCCTCTCTTTCAAAACTCTGAAACTTCAAGTCTTAGCATCATTATCTTTGATTTTAATATCACACAATAACCTTGAGTCTTTGTGACGAGGCTTGAGATATCCTCAAGTGTACTACCATAATCTAATAGTTAAGAATTCAAACCACCAGTGATCCTTGAAGCCTAAGTCTCCACTTGAAAGTCGTTGCACGACAATGTTGACATGATCTTTAAGAATATCTTTAAGAGCATAACTTGATCCAGAAGGATATCTTGATCAACCATCCTGTGCATCTTTGAAAGTTTGACTTAAAGTGTTGTTATCATCAAAATTATGCAGCTGATAGTTGACTTATATCTTTGTTATCCATAAGCTTTACCATATTGAATCACTTCTTGACTATACCTGGAAGCACATAGATCCATAAAATCAAGAAATGTACATTAGCACTCAAGGCGGAAATTAATATGTTTATATCTTTCAAATCATAAAAAACTTTCTTAGATTCATCATCATTCCAACCTTATGGAGGTCTATTAATTAAAATACCATCAATGATACTTTTTAGGACAAAACGATTATCATCGCTAGAAACCCAGAGCACTTTATCTATTGACATCAAGTGTACATACACACAATCCTTCCAACATGCGTAATTCTCTCCCTTGAATATATGTGCTCTATTATACACCTCTTTCGAATTGGCCTTTTTCATATTCACAACTTTTGAAATCGCGAGACGTGATCAAAAAATCACATCTTGATGCCAATTAGTTAAATATTACATTTCTTGATACACGAGTACACTTATTAACAACAAATAAGCTCAACATTTTTTATTGACTTATTCGAGCATGAACATGCATTTTATAGTCATACTTAATCGAACCAATAAATATCATTCTCGCATATGTAGGAGGTGTAAATCTCATCTAAGCGACTCATGTCCCTCTGCATAACTCGTGGAGTACCCAATTTATCGACTTTATAATTGTCTTGTTATATATATTGCTTGCTGGTACTAAAATAATCAACTCATCAGATATGGACCATATTGGTTTCAAGTCAAAGGGTGACATACACCAATATCATTGTAAGAATAACTTATGGCACTTATATAACAAATGTGTAATATTTTCATGGTGAGTCAATTCAATATAAATATTACTCACAATATTTATACCTAATTAAAAATATGATATCTCATATTGATGACTCGTGAGATGCAATTATTCATTTATCCATATAATAGTGTTTATGTATTAGTATTGTTCTATCTGATAGTAATTTTTTATATTTAAAGGAAACAAATACCATAGTGGAAATTCTATCTTTTAAAAATAAATAAATAAAATATTGCATGTTTAAATTTGCATTATACATGTGACATCTATGGACAGCTATCAACTAAAGCATTTTAAAGAAAAAAGTCAATTAAGACAAGCTCAGAGTATCTTCTAAATCATGACAGAACAACAAAATATGATTTCCTAAATCCTACAAAGCAACAGCCAATTCAGCCCCTTCAAGACTTGTAAGAGTGCCAAAAGGAAGAGATGCAAATGCCATCCACGTTTTCGAGATTGTAACGGTGATAAAACGAAGAGATCCAAGTGCTATTCACGTTTTCCAGATATTTTCATCTTCTTTCAAAGTAACGATAAAAAGAAGAATGTAAATATTTGCACTATGTTATAGATATAGATATTTTCATTGTGCTATAAATATAGCTATATTTGCTTCATGTTTACATTGTGGTAGATATTTGTTTCAGTCTAATGAATTACTATAATTTTTATCAATTTATCTTTTCAACCTATCAAAATAATAAATATAAAAGCTCGTCATAAGTTTCAATTCAAAATGTTCATTAAATTGAAAGTGAAAGACAATTTCAATAAAAATTAACATGTCCACTTCCTTTGATTTTTACAAAGATTTCATATTCTACTATTTCACAGCATACAACATACATGGATACTACTTCTACAACATGTTTTCAAGTGTAGTTAATGAGTTTTTCCTTTGCCTGTTTTTTTTTTTTTTTTTGTAATTTACTTCATAATATTGTCTGAACATTGTTAATTAAATAAACACTTCTGACTAAATATATCTGATTTTAATTTTTCCATCCAGCAATGGAAGATAGGGAAAGACAAAGAAAATATTGAAAAAGATTTTGATACTTCATCAAATTATGTTCTATATAATTTTATTTTATATTTTGCTATGACACGATTTTTACACGTTAATTTTAAGTTATGTGTTGGAATATGTTATTAAAAATATATATTTTTATTATTATATTTCAAAATTTAATATTTTGCTTTGATCATATATATTTATTTGATTATATTAACTTTTTTTTTTACAAAAGATGGTCTAGAGATCAAGAAAAAAAAAACCTAACAGTCTCTTGGTTCTGATGTATTTGATTATATTAACTATTAAAAAAATGCATCCTTCTGATTCTACGGACGAAAGTTGGGAAGTTGTGATCCTCCCCATTCTCTTGATTCACCACTCTCGACTACTAGATTTGTAATTCTATCCCACCAAACTAGATCAATCCCATGTATCATCACTCATATCTCCATCGTAAGAGCATCACACAAACCGATTTTTCGAGCATATCCTCTCTCATGGATATCGAATGAGTTCGTGAACACGCCTCTGCATCCTACCGTAGAAGTAGACCTCTGTAGGCCCCGTCACAAATGAGCTTAATCTAACCTCCCTCTGAGTGATACCATTGAACATGTTTGATCTTTGGCTTTTGGATCCTAACTTTATTCTGCACACGGCTAGCCATCTCGATCTCCTTAAGCAGATGCATGATTATTCCAGTTGGTTTTTCATGTCGTTGAAAGCCTTGTTCAAATAGTGCTTTGTTCATCCACTTCCATAAATACAACATGATATAAAAAATATCATGTGGATATAATCAAGCGATTAAAATGAAGTCCATTAAACAAGTGAATTACATTTAATCAATTAGTTAAAAATGGATTAAATTAAATAATTAAGCTAATAAAAATTAATTAGTAAATATAATCAACCTTAATTAACATAATCAACTAATTACAACAAGATTTACTTAATTGATTAAATGTAAACAACAAGGATCTCATTGTAAGAAGGCCCAAGAGAAAGTCAAGGGACGAAAAATAAACCGAAATCTAGAGTACTGAATTTAGCTCTAAGCTAACTTAAAGTGGATTCATGTAAGAATCACTCTATAAGAAATTGATCAAAAATGATATTACAAAGTCGAATTTGCAATGCAATGTGAAATCCAACAACTCGATAAACTATATACAATATTTACAACGGAAAAATAACCGAACTTAAAGTATTGAATTTAACTCTAAGCAAACTTGAGGTGGATTCATGTAGGAATCATTCTATAAGAAGCCAAACAACCGAATCTATGCATCCAAACGATTTTCGAAAGTTAAATTAGATTTTAAACGCCGAAAAAGCAACGCAATAATAAATCCAACAACAACATGAAACGCAAGCATATATTTACATGAACAAAATCTCAAACATAAATTTATAGCATTCAAATTCAAAATAAAAATCCCACGCATTGTATTCAATATTTATATATTACATGGACTATATCTATTTAACATAATACACAAATAGTAAGAATTAACAAGTAAATAACACTATAGTTAAAACTTAAAAATTAAAATAATAATGTTGAAGGAAAAAACAATAGGTAAATAACACTAAAAGAAATAATAAAATGAAAAAACAAACAAAATAAACTAAAAATGAAAAAACAGTTTTAAAAAGACAAAAGGTTTTTTACGTGTTAGCCTTTGAGAGAGAGAGAGAGATAGTTTCTCAGGCGATTTGAAGCTGACGCAATGTCGCACCGCAAAAAATACCCGAGCACATCGCACGCTCGAAATACAACAGAGTCGCTATTGAATTTTATTTATTCTAAGAGAAAGGGAAAATATCAACAAATCCAAAGAAAAGGGTAAGGAAGTTAGTTATGCAAGGGAAAGGTATGAGCACCCCTCACATCTGTTGTACTCAACGAGAACCATTTTGATTGTTCTTTGTGCATATGAGTGTTATTATCTAAAAGTTACTTGCGATTGATTTTAATTAAGGTGAAAATAAGTTTTTAATTAATGTGTTCTCCAAGATTTCGAAGCCTTGTGCCTACGTATTCTCATGGCGCAATAAGAAAATCATAACACTGTAGTTCGTGAAGTAGAAAATAAGTATTTGTTGGTTGTTTTTAAGGAACGATGTTATAACCGTATCTTAGAAGTGCTTTGACATTAGCTGTTTAATTTCGGCTCAGATTCTCTAAATTGTTAGTCTGACTGCTAAGGAATGAATTATAACAGTTATTTTATGAAAAGAAATTGTTGTTTGGACAAACAATTAAAAAGATGGTGTCTGAACCAAGAACTGAAAATAAAAGTGGTGTCATAACCTAGAATAGGAAATAAAAGTGGTGTCATAACCAAGAACAGGAAATAAAGTGGTGTCATAACCAAGAGCAGGAAAATAAAAGTGGTGTCATAACCAAGAACAGGAAAGAAAAGTATTGTCATAACCAATAACAGGAAAATAAAAATGGTGTCATAATCAAGAACTGAAAAGTAAAGTGGTGTCATAACCAAGAGAGAAGTGTTTTAACCAAGAGATGGTGATTAACCCAAAGAGAGGGGTGTTTTAACCAAGAGATGGTGATTAACTCAAAGAGAGGGGTTGAGAGAGAAAAATTATGAAAAGTATTCGATGTTGGTTGTGATTGATTTTAGTCTGAAGAGGAATGTTGAAAATTGCCCTGATTTGAATTGTACTAAAGTCTATGAATAGAGATGAATACTTTGAACAACTGAGTCATGCGTTTTATATCCAAAGATATTCAAAATAAGGATAAGAATACCCCCTCTTATTCTTTATCCATTTCTTAAGGCTCGTGGTGCAGAACTCACATTGTAGTTGTTAAGTGTTTTATGATTTAGACTTGACGTTGGATCAAGTTTATTTGCAAAAATGGTTTTGGTCTTAAATGAATAAAGAGAGGGATAATTGAAAGAATGGGATAAGATACTAAAGAATTGGAATGAGACTTGATGTTGTCATGCATTTATGGTTATTTATTTCTAGGGTTTTAAAGATGAATGGAATTGTATTAGAATTGACCTAAGGGAGCATGTATGGTACAAGTCCTAATATTTTTAATTCATGTTAAGTGATCAAGAGACTTTTGATTATCTAATTAAATAAAAGAACATAAGGGAACATGTAATCTTTGATCAAAGGAGTGATAAAAATGTCCTAAAGTCCTTAATTCAATTAATTAACTTAAAGGAGTTCCATTAATTAATTGAATCAAGACACATGAGGGTCATGCTAAATGACAGGACAAGCTACATACATCAGAAGTAAGCTATCATGAATTGGGAATTAAGATAATGAACAAAGGAAAAACAATGATTAATGATATGTAACCCTAATTTTTTAACTAATTCTAATCTAAGTTTAATTAGGCCTTTTAATTCTAGTCTATAAATTAATCCTAGTTTATAATTTCAATCTTAATTAACTAACTTAAAGCCAATTGCTATTTAAAATGTTTTTGAACGTATTAAAAAAATTCTAAAGAAAATATAAAAATATATAAAGGAATAAATCATCTCTGCCAGGGGGTGTGGAAAGGAAAAAAAAAGTGGGAGACTGTGTGAATAGTCAGTTGGCGCAGGACACATGCATTGCGAGGCCCATGTACTCATTGTTGTTGTTGAATTATCCTGCTGGTGCAAAAGATTTATGGGTGTATGCATCAGTAAAAGCTATTGGGCCTGGCCCAAAGCAAGAACTCATAAGGGGACCTAGGAAGAGGTCCCCCTTCATTCACGTTTCTCCATCAGACTTCTCTCTTCTCACCTCTCTCAAAAGTTAACCTCATCGAAAATCACCCCGGCGCCCAAAAGATCGCCTTTGGCGGTGGTAGAGCCCAGATCTTGATCAAATTACCATAATCATGAACCTCTTCTCATTCTCTACCCATTTTTGAACCTTGCTTTCCCTAAATATCACCCCTACCACTGCAATCCTAACCTAAATGCAAACCCTAAAAAATTTCAAATTAAAATTAAGCCATATGTGTTCATGAATCCAAAGCCCAATCATAAGGTTTTAATTCATGCAATTATCTTCTACAACCTGGTAGAAGAGATGGAAGAAAGTATGAAGGATTGAGAGGCCAACTACCAACGAGACTAAGGTTTGTCCCAGTCGTTGTTTCATAGTTCTTGAAGAGTCTTGTCCCTTCGTTTCTTACAAATTCTTCTTCTCTTTTTCTACTTAATCTTATTAAATCTCTGAATTGTTTGATTATTGATTGTTGTTGTTAGAATAAGGTAGAGATAGAGACTAGAATGATGAATTCAGGACATTGGATTGAATTGGTAGTGATGATGGTGATGAATAATTAAGGTCAAGCTCAATTGCGCAGAGCTTCAAAGGTTAAAGCTCTGTCAATGGTGGAGAGGGACATCTTTAGTGAGTTTGTAAGGCTTAAGTAGTCAAATTGGCAGAGTTTCTTTAGGGTAAATGAAAAATTGTTGATGAAGTCATAGACTTATGGTTTATATAGAAGGAGTTGGCGAGATTTTAGAGGAAATGGTAGTTAGAAGTTGGTTAGAATTTGGTTCAATGTAGATTATTAGATGGTGATCCTAAGCTCACTTTAATCAAGGGTTGAGGATCATTAAAAATTGGTTAGATTGATTGAGGAAAATGTGAAAAAAATTTGAGTGATTCGTGTTTCTTTTGCATTCATTTTAATGTAAAACCTATGTCGTACCCTAAATTTTGACAACCCTTCTCCTAACCTAGGGTTTAGATACTAACATTTCTAGAGCTCGTGTGAGTCATTTGATTAACCCCCAATGACCTAAAAAGTCAAAGGGGGACCATTTTGACTTTTCTGATCAATCTTGATTAACTATTAATTTAGGAAATTCCAGGGTTAATTTGAAATAACATTTTGTTTTTTAGAATTAATTAGGTTAATATTAGTTAAGTTATTTAGATGTTAATTGATTAATAAAACCAATTGGATTTTTATTAATTTATAATTAAGTTAATAGAATATTGACTAAATTATATTATTAGTTAAGTTAAATAGATTGTTGATTATTTTATAATTAATTAGGTTAATGAGTTAATTAGTTTAATCATTAAGTTAATTAGACTATTATTTTAATTAATCAAATTTATTGATAATATTATTATTTTGGTTTAAAAGGGATGGTCAAGGGTTGGTCGAACCAAAGCCCAAGTACACTTCCATTAGGTCAAGAGATAACCCAAGTCGAAGTCAGCTGGGTCAAGATTGACCCAAATCCACCACCTAATCGGGTCAAGTTCATGACCCAGATTCATCTTCAATCCCCAATTCAGTCACAGACCCTAAATCACGCGCAATGGAAGACAAATTTGGATCAAATCAAAAATCTGCAATTGCAATTGAATCAAAACTTTCTCTTTTTATTCATAGCTATATTGCATAGTACATGTTTCAGTCCATATACAATACATAGAAAAAACTGTTACATTTACAATAACAAAAATCCTAAAAAACTAAATCAAATTGTAAATTGCCTAAAACAAACAATCTAATTGAATTTCTAAACCTAATTTAATCTATAAAAGCCTAAGTATAATTCAGAAGAAAGGGGGGGGGGGGGATTTTGAACCTTAAAAGTTGTTGCAATCCCTAACCCATTCACTAAAGCTCCAATTCATGAACCTTTAAGGTTTCACATCGAAACCTTAAGTGGTTCCGAGCTTGACCTTCATCATTAATCAGAGACACCTGCAAAAGAAAAAAGAAGGAGATTAGAGAGGAGAAACAGAGGAACTAGAGCAAGGAAAAAATAGACAAATTAGAAAGAAGGGAAAAAATGAAACTTAATTTGGATACAGGAGGGAAGGTAGGGGTTTCTTTAAACCATTAAATATGTGATTGTGTTTGATTACTATTTAGAAGTTGGCTTAGGGTTTCGGAAATTTTGTTGTTTGATTTGGTGTTTGAATGTTTGATTGGATTAAGAGGATTCCGATTTAGGGTTTGGGGTTATTTTATGTGTTTCTGGGTAAGGTCTAGAGGTTTTTGGGTAGGTAAGGTTTAGGGCTCTGAGGTTGAAGATGAACATGTTGAAGGTCTGGGTTCTGGGTTGAGAGAAATGGTTAGGGTTCATCAAGTTTATGTTAGGGTTTAAAGGGCTAGGGTTAAGGTTCATTTGGGTAGTGCGGTAGAGTTAGGGTTCTAAGGTTTAAGGTTAGGGTTTCTGGGTTTGATGGATTTCTGGGTTGGTATTCATCATTTGGATGAACACCAGTTGAAGGTTCGTAGATCTCGATTGAAGTTCAACCAGAAACCTGGGTGTTACGGTGGTTTTGGGGATGGTATCTAGGTTTTGTGGTGGTTAGAGGAAGAGAGATAGAGATGGTTTGAGAGAGAACGAGAGAAAGTTGACTTAGAGAGAGAAAGGCAAGAGAGAAATGAGAGAGTTCTAAAGAGAACTCACACATATACCGCATCCCTTCGCTGCTGGATCAAAGACGCGTGGCCCCTGATGGCCACACGATTGAAGGATTTTGACCCATTCATTGAGTGTGAACTCACTGTGTTCCCTTGTTGACTTTGCATCTCAAACCTTCGTTATGCATATGTTGACTAGTAATTAATATCTAAGGCCTGGATTTCTTTCCACATGATCCCTTAGATCATGGTCAGGAGGTCCATAGAGAGTCAACAGGTGACTGTCTCTAACGCGTGGGCTTCAGACCAAATGGGCCTCTATCCCCTTACTTTTCACACCCTCAGTCCCTGGTCCACTGCTATTCTAATGCAATATACACCTCCTGCATTTTTATTATTTATTTAATTTCTTGATTTTATCTTCTTAATAAATTATTTTATTAGGTTAATTAAGTTAGGGTTAATTTTAGTAATTCCAATTATATAAGTTAATTAATAATCAATTTTTTATTAATTAAGAGTATTTTATTTTAATCAATAAATAAAAAAATACAAAATACATGTTTTATAATTAGGGTTTATGATTAATTTTAGGACTAACATTTAGATTATTATGACTAATCGGGGTTTAATCAAAATAATATTAATTTTTCTTTTGTTAATTAATTATGTTTAATATTTTCTCAATGGAAATTAATTATGTATATATAATATTTTATTTTATTTCTAATTAAATTAATTATAACATTTTTGCAATTAACGAATTAACTAAAATCAACTCCACATATTCAAATTTTAAGTCTTTTGCCCTTGTGCATTGATGCATTTTCAAATCAAATATTTTCTCCATCTCTGATGCGTTGAAAGACTTTTCAAGACCTAAAATGAAACAAACAAACGAATATTTTTAAAAAGAACTACGGTGCTCTGATCTTTCATCAAACAAAAAGGTTCGTAGGCATAAAGTCATAGCACTTTAGAGAGTACGATAACTAAAAACTCTTATAAATGATGGTGGTTCATAATTCTGTTGGTAAAAATTAAAGCATATTTAATAATATATTATATTAATTGAACTTATATTAGTGTTAATAAATTCATGCCAAACAAATACAATTTCATAGGTACATTTCAATTTAAATCAATAACATAAATTTTGTAAAAAATGTTTTTTGTTTGCTTATTATAAAATGTGAAATTTAATATTTTTTTCCTAATGTTGAAGAATCTTAATTATTCTTGATGTTGTTATTATAATAGTGATTCGAATTAATATATTATTATGATAGATGTTAATAAAATAAATTTTAATATGATTAAAAAGTTAATATAGTAATTTCATTTAATAAAATTAAGTAAAAAATATTAATTAATTCACTCTTATGTTTATATTAAGCAGATAACGTGTCAAGAAATTAAGATTAATAAGTAGCTTAGTGAGAAAGAAAGAACATGTTAACCTATTGTAATCTTAAGTTTGAAAAAAAAAATCATATTATCGGTAAGAATCTGGAAAAAAAATTAATTCTTTTTATTGAAGAATGAGTGGAGCTTAAAAATAACGAGGTTTTGGTTGGTGTGGTAGGATAAGATAAGAGTATGCTTTCTTTAAGAAAGGTATAAAGATGGTTGGTTTGTACACAAAGTCAGACACTATCTTTAAGCTTTCTACGTGTTTGCTTTCTGAGTCACACCTGAACCTAACTCGTATTAAAAGTGAATAAATAGATCATGAAGTGATGCAAACTTAGTCATAAGGATCAATAACCCTAGTTGGTCATCTATTCAATTTTGCTTTTGCTAAAATAATGGTTTTTATCTCTATTTAGTTATTTAGCCATCACTTACTTTTCTATCAAATGTCTAATAGTATTATTTTAAGGAACGTCTCACATTAGTTAGCGATGCCTAGAGTTTACCATTTATAAGTGGAAAACGCACACATTTATTATTTTAAGATTTTAGATAAGTATGTAGTGTGTTTTTTAATTTAAAAAAATTCCTAAAGTGTAAATGATTCATCGTGTTAATCCCTCTTAATTGACCCAACACTTTAGAGAAAAATTTCTATCCTCTAAATTTCTTTAGAATTTCGTTTTGTTTCAACGAAATTATTTATTCAAATTTAGAATTTGAAGCGTGTTTTTGAATAATTCAATTTTAGAATCAAAAGCAAGTTAAAAAAACGAATATATTAGAGGCTACATTTAAAATTAATGGTGTATTTTCTATTCTACCATTCAAACAAATGAAGGGGTGTTCGGATAGCATAATTCGAACATGTACCAGACTATAAATAGGAAAGGAAAAAACAATAATAGCTATGTAGTGTTATATTATGAGTGTCATAAACTAGGGCGCCCTTGCCCAAGAGCGGTATCGCCTGTGCGATGTTCTTAGGATTTGTCCTTGGCACTGATGACGCGTGTAATATTGTTAGTCAAAAGAGAGGGAGTCCACTACACCTCCCTAAAGGTTAGGTGGTTAAAAAATTCTCCTGGTGAAGAGGGAGTGGTTGCCGCCTCTTAGGGTTACTGATCGAAAAAATAGCAAGTGTACTATTTTGCCGATGTAGTAATAAGAAAGATAATTTCCAAAGATCGATCTCGAGGATTGCACAATAATATATGTGTAAAAAATCGCTCAATTGAACAAAAGTAATAGTTTGTGTTTTGTAAAATTAACTGTAAGGGAAAATAAAACAAAATAGATATTTTCACAGATTATAATAATATGTCAAGGGTGGTGTGTGAAAATCTTCTGTAATGACCCTTGAGTGTATATCTCCTTAAGAATGAGAATTGTTTCAATTACCGGATCTTAAGATTGTTTCCCCCTAAGACCTCGGAGGGAAACCTTTGGTATTCAATCTAACCTCTAAGTCCTTAGGTGATTATGATGAAACCAAGTCATATTAGTTTAACAAGAATAACCCGGTAACCATAGGGTATCTCTAGTCCTAGGTGATATCTACTATGGTTTCACTGTTTAAAAACCTTAACAATTGCAATCCTGCTAATCGTTAACCATACATCAATCTTAATTTTTCTAATAAAGAAAGCATTACGCAAATTACACAGTGAAATTGAAAACAAATAACATACATTAAGGAAATTATAACATCAGAGTCATTACATGATCGATTCAGGGACACCCCCTGGCATTGGGGGGTTTAGCCTCTCATATTATTCAAATTTCGTTGATCTTCAATCGCGTCCGCTCTTGAAGGATCTTCGTTCTTCTTCGCTTTCCACTGCTTCAATCTTGATCTTCTCTATCTTTTTATCGTGAAATAAGTCCATTTCTCCATATTCAAATCTCCCCTAAATAGTTTCTGATGACAATTTTTATCTAGCAAAAGTCTAAAATACCCTCCGGGATAAGTCGTGCCAAAAACAGCAAAAAAAACTGGAAAATCAAGTGTCCAAGCCAACACTGGCCGTGTCAGACAACACGACAGGCCGTGTTGGGATTCTGGTGTGAAAGGCTTGACACGCCCCTTTAGGGAGGCTGACACGGGTCGTGTCAGCTGACACAAGCACCCACGTCAGCTCCTTGTTTTCCTCTTCCAAGTGGCCTCACCTGACACGGCCCGTGTTGGGCAACACGGGTGGCCGTGTCAGGGTTACTGTATTGCCCAATTTTCATCTTCCGACGGGCCCGGAACATCCGATTTGCTTGTCTATTGTAACACCCCGATAATAATAAAATAATTATTTGAATTGAGTTAATAATTTAATTATTAATTTAATTAAATAATTGGAAATTTTATTATTATTATTATTTTTTGAATTATTATTATTTTGGAATAATAATTATTATTTGGAAAATATATAAAAGTTGGAATTAAGGAAAAAGCCCAGGGGGAGTAAAAACATTTTCACGTGAAAACAGAGAAATCGTGAAAAGGGAAAAGGGCAGAGAAGAGGAGAAAGGAGCTGAAGAGCAAAGGTTGAAGAACGGAAAGGCTTGAAGCTCAAAGATTCGCCGGATTGTTAAGGTAAGGGGGGTTTATCGTCGATTAATGGGTATTTTGGGATAATATGTCATGGGTAGTGATAAGCCGTTAATTTGACCCTAATTGGAATTTGTAAATGTTGAAATGTTGTTGGATGAACTGTGTTGAAAGTTGAAATTAAATCGGTATTTGTGTGAGTAATGTTTTCCCGATCGTATAGCTGTTTACGGAATCGGAATCGGAGGTCCGGAAGTCCTCCAACGGCGGAATTCTGCATTCTGCCGTGTGTTAGCGCAGGAATTGTTGTTTGGTCTGCGTTAACCGGTTAACCCAGGGTGTTAACCGGTTAACACTGTATTGAAATGTGAAAATATTGAGTTTTTGCCTGCGTTAACCGGTTAACCCAGGGCGTTAACCGGTTAACACTGTTGCGTTTTGCCAGAAAGTGAGTTTTGCCTGCGTTAACCGGTTAACCCAGGGCGTTAACCGGTTAACACTGTTGCAGAGTGAAAAATTATTGTTTTTAAACGTGGTGTACCTAATTGAGGGTTGGCCTATGTTGCCTATGGTGTAATAGGGATAAATTCCCGCTGTTTTGAGCAGTATATGCAATATTGAAATGTACTAATATTGTGGTTGTTGTTTGGCATAACCTGACATGCTTATGTGATGAAAGATTGATGATGTATAATGATGTACATGATGCTGTGAATGTATATATTATGCATGTATGTGTGAATGGACTGTTGTATGGCTCAGAGTGTGAGCATATGTTTATTCTTGAATTATTGTTGATGTTGCATTGCTAGATGATTAGCATGCATGGCATAGCCTTCGGGGCTGTAGCTAATTCCCATAGTGAGGAATTAGTGAGTGAACCATTGTGGGTTGTTGTTGATGTTTGCATACTAGATGATTAGTGTGCATAGTCTAGCCTTCGGGGCTGTAGCTAATTCCCATGGTGAGGAATTAGTGAGTGAGTCACTAGGTCTCAAATGAGTGGGACTAGTGAGCTTAGTAGCCGTATCTGGAGGGATCGGTGAGCTTGAACTATATGTTCAAGAATAGTCGGTACCGCATGTGTAGAGTCTCATTGCATAGATATATGTGTGGCGTATAGTATGAATGGATGTGTTCCAATACTATACGTGTGTTGTGTGTTGTTAAGTATGATTTGAGATTATACTGGTGAGTATATTGATGTTGAGTATGATGTTTAAGCCGATGAGCTATTGTTGAATGTGTGTTGCAATTAGGGTGATTGATGTGTTAATTACTTAGCATTACATGTTGTTCTATAATGCTTATTATATTGATTGAGGAACTCACCCTTACAACTATTTTTCAGGTAACGAGAAATGAGTTGAGTAGAAGCAAATGCTTGGAGTCTAGTGTAGTCTCCCTAGTGGGTCATGCTCTGATAGATGTAACATCGGGCGGGAACACTTTTATTATTATTGTTGTTGTGGTTGAACTAAATTACATGTGATGTTACATGTTTTGCATGATTGAGTTGATCTCTATCCGCTGCGTAATTGTGCAAATACTTTATATTTAAATTAAATAAAAGAGCATGATTGTTATATTGTTTAAATGGTGTGGAATGTTTGTGTGACACCCTTGGTGCACTATTACTCTGATTATATGTTTATTATTTTAATTAATTTTTGGGGTATTTTAGAAGGGTGTTACATTAGTGGTATCAGAGCATAGTCGGTCGAGTCGAGTCGTAGTTATTCTGTGTCCCCTGTACGGGATAGGTGTTGTGTAACCCTATCAGTACTTATTTGTTTAGCTTGTTTGGGTTTTCAGAATAGAGATGGCTGGAAGAGGTAGAGATGATGCTGCGATTGCTGAGGCTCTGGGTATGCTGGCTGGAGTACTTGGAGGGAATCCAAATGTTGTAGGAATGGGAGCTGCTCGTCAACTGAGTGAGTTCCAGAAGAACAATCCTCCAATGTTCAAGGGAGCATACGATCCAGATGGTGCTCAGAAGTGGTTGAAGGAGATCGAGAGGATCTTCAGAGTAACTGAGTGTGCTGATAACCAGAAGGTCAGGTTCGGTACACATATGCTGTCAGAGGAAGCTGATGATTGGTGGGTTGCTACCCGCACTGAGTTGGAATCTGCTGGGAATACTGAGATCACTTGGGCTGTGTTCAGGGAAAGGTTCCTGAGAAAGTATTTTCCAGAAGATGTCAGAGGAAAGAAAGAGATAGAGTTTTTGGAATTGAAGCAGGGTAACAGGTCGGTTACTGAGTATGCTGCGAAGTTCACCGAGCTGTCAAAGTACTATACTCCCTATAATGAGGCTGCTGGAGAATTTTCGAAATGTGTGAAGTTTGAGAACGGGTTGCGTCCTGAGATCAAACAAGCTATTGGATATCAGAGGATCAGGGTGTTTTCTGACTTGGTTGACTGTTGCAGAATTTTTGAACAGGATTCCAAGGCTAGAGCAGAGAGCTATCAGCAGAGGGTTGATAGGAAGGGTAAGAATCAGATGGATCGTGGAAAACCGTATGCAGCTGGCAAAGGTTTTCAGAAGCAGAGTGGGATGAAGAGGCCTAGTGGGGGAGACTCTAGTGCTCCTGCTAAGTGTTATAGATGTGGTCGGGCTGGACATCGTGTTCATGAGTGTACCAGTGCTGAGATGAAGTGTTTCAAGTGTGGGAAAGGTGGTCACTTGGCTGCAGAGTGCCGATTGAAGACTGTAACTTGTTTCAACTGTGGAGAGTTGGGTCATATCAGTCCCCAGTGTCCTAAGCCGAAGAAGGAGAATCAGTCAGGAGGCAAGGTTTTTGCTCTATCAGGTTCTGAGACTTCTGCAGATGATCGTTTGATCAGAGGTACGTGTTATATTAATGGCTTTCCTCTTATAGCTATTATTGACACCGGTGCTACTCATTCTTTTATATCTGTGGATTGTGCTGTGAAGCTTAAGTTAGAGATATCTGAGATGCGTGGAAGTATGGTGATTGATACTCCTGCAAAGGGTTCAGTGACTACTACTTCGGTTTGTTTGAGTTGTCCTTTGAATATTTTTGGTAGAGATTTTGGGATAGACCTTGTGTGTCTTCCATTAGTGCAGATTGACGTTATCTTGGGTATGAACTGGTTGGTGTTTAACCGAGTTTATATCAATTGTTTTGATAAGACGGTGATATTTCCTGAGATTGAGGAAGGGCAGAGTCTGTTTCTATCAGCCAGGCAGGTGAATGAGGAAGTGGCAGATGGGGCAGAGTTGTTTATGCTGTTGGCAACTTTAGAGGCTAAAGATAAACTGGTGATTCGTGATCTAGCAGTGGTGTGTGACTTTCCTGATGTGTTTCCGGAAGAAGTGAATGAGTTACCGCCAGAGCGTGAAGTTGAGTTCTCGATTGAATTGGTACCTGGTACTAGACCGATATCGATGGCTCCGTACCGTATGTCTGCTGTTGAGTTAGCTGAATTGAAAAGTCAGTTGGAAGATTTGTTGGATAAGAAGTTTATTCGTCCAAGTGTGTCACCGTGGGGTGCACCAGTGTTGTTGGTTAAGAAGAAGGAAGGTACTATGAGGTTGTGTGTGGACTACAGGCAACTGAATAAAGTGACGATCAAGAATCGGTATCCTTTGCCGAGGATTGATGATTTGATGGATCAGTTGGTTGGTGCGAGTGTGTTCAGCAAGATAGATTTGAGATCTGGGTATCATCAGATACGTGTGAAAACTGAGGATATTCAGAAGACTGCTTTCAGAACGAGGTATGGACATTATGAGTATTCTGTAATGCCTTTTGGTGTGACTAATGCGCCTGGAGTATTTATGGAGTACATGAATAGGATTTTCCATCCGTACTTGGATCAGTTTGTTGTGGTGTTTATCGATGACATTTTGGTGTATTCGAAATCTGAAGAAGAGCATGCTGAGCATTTGAGAGTGGTTTTAGGAGTGCTGCGAGAAAAGCAGTTATTTGCTAAACTGTCTAAGTGTGAATTTTGGTTAGAAGAAGTTAGTTTTCTTGGTCATGTGATTTCAAGAGGTGGTGTTGCTGTTGATCCTTCTAAGATAGAAGCGGTATCTAAGTGGGAAGCTCCGAAGTCTGTTGCTGAGATTCGAAGTTTCCTTGGTTTGGCTGGTTATTATAGGAAGTTCATTGAGGGATTTTCTAAGTTGGCGTTACCGTTGACGATGTTGACTAGAAAGGGGCAAGCGTTTGTTTGGGACTCAAAATGTGAAGAAGGTTTCCAAGAGTTAAAGAGAAGGTTGACTACTGCTCCTATTTTGACGTTACCGAGTTCGTCGGAACCATTTGAAGTTTACTGTGATGCTTCATTGTTGGGTTTGGATGGTGTGTTGATGCAGAATAAGCAGGTTATAGCTTATGCTTCGAGACAGCTGAGGGTTCATGAAAGGAACTATCCGACGCACGATTTAGAGTTGGCAGCTGTAGTGTTTGTTTTGAAGTTGTGGAGGCATTACTTGTATGGATCAAGATTTGAGGTTTTCAGTGACCATAAGAGTTTAAAGTATTTGTTTGATCAGAAAGAGCTGAATATGAGACAGAGGAGATGGTTAGAGTTTCTGAAGGATTATGATTTTGGGTTGAATTACCATCCGGGTAAAGCAAATGTAGTGGCTGATGCATTGAGTCGGAAATCATTACATATGTCTATGTTAATGGTTAAGGAATTGGATTTAATTGAGCAGTTTAGAGACTTGAGTTTGGTGTGTGAGAGTACTCACAACAGTGTTAAATTGGGAATGTTGAAGTTAACGAGTGGTATTCTGGACGAGATCAGAGAGGGTCAGAATTCTGATATGCTTTTGGTTGATAAGTTGACTTTAGTGAATCAAGGTCAAGGTGGTGAATTCCGAGTTGATGAGAATGGTGTTTTGAGATTTGGTGATCGGGTGTGTATTCCAGATGTTACAGAACTTAAGAAGAGTATTCTTGAAGAAGGACATCGTAGTGGTTTGAGTATTCATCCTGGAGCTACGAAGATGTATCATGATTTGAAAAGATTATTTTGGTGGCCGGGAATGAAAAGAGAAATTGCAAGTTTTGTGTATTCCTGTTTGACTTGTCAGAAGTCAAAGATTGAGCATCAGAAGCCGTCTGGGCTATTGCAACCGTTGGCTATTCCAGAGTGGAAGTGGGATAGTATCAGTATGGATTTTGTTTCGGGTTTACCGAGGACAAGTAGGAATTTTGAAGCTATTTGGGTGATTGTTGACAGGTTGACAAAATCGGCTCATTTCATTCCGATCAGAATGGATTATCCGTTAGAGAGATTAGCCGAGTTGTATATTGAGAAGATTGTAAGTTTGCATGGTATTCCGTCTAGTATTGTTTCGGACAGAGATCCTAGATTTACATCGAAGTTCTGGGAAGGTTTGCAGAGGGCTTTGGGAACTAAGCTGAGATTGAGTTCTGCATATCATCCGCAGACTGATGGTCAGACTGAGAGGACGATTCAGTCACTAGAGGATCTTTTGAGGGCTTGTGTTTTGGAAAAAGGAGGTGCTTGGGATTGTTATTTACCTTTGATTGAGTTTACCTACAACAATAGTTTTCATTCGAGTATTGGTATGGCACCGTTTGAAGCTTTGTATGGTAGGAGATGTCGGACACCTTTATGTTGGTATGAGTCCGGTGAGAGTGCTGTGGTTGGACCGGAGATTGTTCAACAGACTACGGAAAAGATTAAGATGATTCAGGAGAAGATGAGAATTGCTCAGAGTCGTCAGAAGAGTTATCATGATAAGAGGAGGAAGTCACTTGAGTTCCAAGAGGGAGATCATGTGTTTCTTCGCGTCACTCCGATAACTGGTGTTGGTCGAGCTTTGAAGTCGAAGAAGTTGACACCTCGATTTATTGGTCCTTATCAGATTTTGGAGAGGATAGGAGAAGTAGCCTATCGTATCGCCTTACCGCCGTCGCTTGCGAATTTGCATGAAGTTTTTCATGTGTCTCAGTTGAGGAGGTACATTCATGATCCGTCGCATGTAGTCCAAATAGATGATGTGCAGGTGAGAGATAACCTGACTGTTGAAACATCACCTATGAGGATCGAGGATCGAGAGTTGAAGCAGTTGCGGGGTAAGGAGATTGCCTTGGTGAAGGTAGCTTGGGGAGGACCAGCAGGTGGCAACGTGACTTGGGAACTGGAGAGTAAGATGAAGGAGTCTTACCCAGAGTTGTTCGCTTGAGGTATGTTTTCGAGGACGAAAACTCTTTTAGTGGGGGAGAGTTGTAACACCCCGATAATAATAAAATAATTATTTGAATTGAGTTAATAATTTAATTATTAATTTAATTAAATAATTGGAAATTTTATTATTATTATTATTATTTGAATTATTATTATTTTGGAATAATAATTATTATTTGGAAAATATATAAAAGTTGGAATTAAGGAAAAAGCCCAGGGGGAGTAAAAACATTTTCACGTGAAAACAGAGAAATCGTGAAAAGGGAAAAGGGCAGAGAAGAGGAGAAAGGAGCTGAAGAGCAAAGGTTGAAGAACGGAAAGGCTTGAAGCTCAAAGATTCGCCGGATTGTTAAGGTAAGGGGGGTTTATCGTCGATTAATGGGTATTTTGGGATAATATGTCATGGGTAGTGATAAGCCGTTAATTTGACCCTAATTGGAATTTGTAAATGTTGAAATGTTGTTGGATGAACTGTGTTGAAAGTTGAAATTAAATCGGTATTTGTGTGAGTAATGTTTTCCCGATCGTATAGCTGTTTACGGAATCGGAATCGGAGGTCCGGAAGTCCTCCAACGGCGGAATTCTGCATTCTGCCGTGTGTTAGCGCAGGAATTGTTGTTTGGTCTGCGTTAACCGGTTAACCCAGGGTGTTAACCGGTTAACACTGTATTGAAATGTGAAAATATTGAGTTTTTGCCTGCGTTAACCGGTTAACCCAGGGCGTTAACCGGTTAACACTGTTGCGTTTTGCCAGAAAGTGAGTTTTGCCTGCGTTAACCGGTTAACCCAGGGCGTTAACCGGTTAACACTGTTGCAGAGTGAAAAATTATTGTTTTTAAACGTGGTGTACCTAATTGAGGGTTGGCCTATGTTGCCTATGGTGTAATAGGGATAAATTCCCGCTGTTTTGAGCAGTATATGCAATATTGAAATGTACTAATATTGTGGTTGTTGTTTGGCATAACCTGACATGCTTATGTGATGAAAGATTGATGATGTATAATGATGTACATGATGCTGTGAATGTATATATTATGCATGTATGTGTGAATGGACTGTTGTATGGCTCAGAGTGTGAGCATATGTTTATTCTTGAATTATTGTTGATGTTGCATTGCTAGATGATTAGCATGCATGGCATAGCCTTCGGGGCTGTAGCTAATTCCCATAGTGAGGAATTAGTGAGTGAACCATTGTGGGTTGTTGTTGATGTTTGCATACTAGATGATTAGTGTGCATAGTCTAGCCTTCGGGGCTGTAGCTAATTCCCATGGTGAGGAATTAGTGAGTGAGTCACTAGGTCTCAAATGAGTGGGACTAGTGAGCTTAGTAGCCGTATCTGGAGGGATCGGTGAGCTTGAACTATATGTTCAAGAATAGTCGGTACCGCATGTGTAGAGTCTCATTGCATAGATATATGTGTGGCGTATAGTATGAATGGATGTGTTCCAATACTATACGTGTGTTGTGTGTTGTTAAGTATGATTTGAGATTATACTGGTGAGTATATTGATGTTGAGTATGATGTTTAAGCCGATGAGCTATTGTTGAATGTGTGTTGCAATTAGGGTGATTGATGTGTTAATTACTTAGCATTACATGTTGTTCTATAATGCTTATTATATTGATTGAGGAACTCACCCTTACAACTATTTTTCAGGTAACGAGAAATGAGTTGAGTAGAAGCAAATGCTTGGAGTCTAGTGTAGTCTCCCTAGTGGGTCATGCTCTGATAGATGTAACATCGGGCGGGAACACTTTTATTATTATTGTTGTTGTGGTTGAACTAAATTACATGTGATGTTACATGTTTTGCATGATTGAGTTGATCTCTATCCGCTGCGTAATTGTGCAAATACTTTATATTTAAATTAAATAAAAGAGCATGATTGTTATATTGTTTAAATGGTGTGGAATGTTTGTGTGACACCCTTGGTGCACTATTACTCTGATTATATGTTTATTATTTTAATTAATTTTTGGGGTATTTTAGAAGGGTGTTACATTAGTGGTATCAGAGCATAGTCGGTCGAGTCGAGTCGTAGTTATTCTGTGTCCCCTGTACGGGATAGGTGTTGTGTAACCCTATCAGTACTTATTTGTTTAGCTTGTTTGGGTTTTCAGAATAGAGATGGCTGGAAGAGGTAGAGATGATGCTGCGATTGCTGAGGCTCTGGGTATGCTGGCTGGAGTACTTGGAGGGAATCCAAATGTTGTAGGAATGGGAGCTGCTCGTCAACTGAGTGAGTTCCAGAAGAACAATCCTCCAATGTTCAAGGGAGCATACGATCCAGATGGTGCTCAGAAGTGGTTGAAGGAGATCGAGAGGATCTTCAGAGTAACTGAGTGTGCTGATAACCAGAAGGTCAGGTTCGGTACACATATGCTGTCAGAGGAAGCTGATGATTGGTGGGTTGCTACCCGCACTGAGTTGGAATCTGCTGGGAATACTGAGATCACTTGGGCTGTGTTCAGGGAAAGGTTCCTGAGAAAGTATTTTCCAGAAGATGTCAGAGGAAAGAAAGAGATAGAGTTTTTGGAATTGAAGCAGGGTAACAGGTCGGTTACTGAGTATGCTGCGAAGTTCACCGAGCTGTCAAAGTACTATACTCCCTATAATGAGGCTGCTGGAGAATTTTCGAAATGTGTGAAGTTTGAGAACGGGTTGCGTCCTGAGATCAAACAAGCTATTGGATATCAGAGGATCAGGGTGTTTTCTGACTTGGTTGACTGTTGCAGAATTTTTGAACAGGATTCCAAGGCTAGAGCAGAGAGCTATCAGCAGAGGGTTGATAGGAAGGGTAAGAATCAGATGGATCGTGGAAAACCGTATGCAGCTGGCAAAGGTTTTCAGAAGCAGAGTGGGATGAAGAGGCCTAGTGGGGGAGACTCTAGTGCTCCTGCTAAGTGTTATAGATGTGGTCGGGCTGGACATCGTGTTCATGAGTGTACCAGTGCTGAGATGAAGTGTTTCAAGTGTGGGAAAGGTGGTCACTTGGCTGCAGAGTGCCGATTGAAGACTGTAACTTGTTTCAACTGTGGAGAGTTGGGTCATATCAGTCCCCAGTGTCCTAAGCCGAAGAAGGAGAATCAGTCAGGAGGCAAGGTTTTTGCTCTATCAGGTTCTGAGACTTCTGCAGATGATCGTTTGATCAGAGGTACGTGTTATATTAATGGCTTTCCTCTTATAGCTATTATTGACACCGGTGCTACTCATTCTTTTATATCTGTGGATTGTGCTGTGAAGCTTAAGTTAGAGATATCTGAGATGCGTGGAAGTATGGTGATTGATACTCCTGCAAAGGGTTCAGTGACTACTACTTCGGTTTGTTTGAGTTGTCCTTTGAATATTTTTGGTAGAGATTTTGGGATAGACCTTGTGTGTCTTCCATTAGTGCAGATTGACGTTATCTTGGGTATGAACTGGTTGGTGTTTAACCGAGTTTATATCAATTGTTTTGATAAGACGGTGATATTTCCTGAGATTGAGGAAGGGCAGAGTCTGTTTCTATCAGCCAGGCAGGTGAATGAGGAAGTGGCAGATGGGGCAGAGTTGTTTATGCTGTTGGCAACTTTAGAGGCTAAAGATAAACTGGTGATTCGTGATCTAGCAGTGGTGTGTGACTTTCCTGATGTGTTTCCGGAAGAAGTGAATGAGTTACCGCCAGAGCGTGAAGTTGAGTTCTCGATTGAATTGGTACCTGGTACTAGACCGATATCGATGGCTCCGTACCGTATGTCTGCTGTTGAGTTAGCTGAATTGAAAAGTCAGTTGGAAGATTTGTTGGATAAGAAGTTTATTCGTCCAAGTGTGTCACCGTGGGGTGCACCAGTGTTGTTGGTTAAGAAGAAGGAAGGTACTATGAGGTTGTGTGTGGACTACAGGCAACTGAATAAAGTGACGATCAAGAATCGGTATCCTTTGCCGAGGATTGATGATTTGATGGATCAGTTGGTTGGTGCGAGTGTGTTCAGCAAGATAGATTTGAGATCTGGGTATCATCAGATACGTGTGAAAACTGAGGATATTCAGAAGACTGCTTTCAGAACGAGGTATGGACATTATGAGTATTCTGTAATGCCTTTTGGTGTGACTAATGCGCCTGGAGTATTTATGGAGTACATGAATAGGATTTTCCATCCGTACTTGGATCAGTTTGTTGTGGTGTTTATCGATGACATTTTGGTGTATTCGAAATCTGAAGAAGAGCATGCTGAGCATTTGAGAGTGGTTTTAGGAGTGCTGCGAGAAAAGCAGTTATTTGCTAAACTGTCTAAGTGTGAATTTTGGTTAGAAGAAGTTAGTTTTCTTGGTCATGTGATTTCAAGAGGTGGTGTTGCTGTTGATCCTTCTAAGATAGAAGCGGTATCTAAGTGGGAAGCTCCGAAGTCTGTTGCTGAGATTCGAAGTTTCCTTGGTTTGGCTGGTTATTATAGGAAGTTCATTGAGGGATTTTCTAAGTTGGCGTTACCGTTGACGATGTTGACTAGAAAGGGGCAAGCGTTTGTTTGGGACTCAAAATGTGAAGAAGGTTTCCAAGAGTTAAAGAGAAGGTTGACTACTGCTCCTATTTTGACGTTACCGAGTTCGTCGGAACCATTTGAAGTTTACTGTGATGCTTCATTGTTGGGTTTGGATGGTGTGTTGATGCAGAATAAGCAGGTTATAGCTTATGCTTCGAGACAGCTGAGGGTTCATGAAAGGAACTATCCGACGCACGATTTAGAGTTGGCAGCTGTAGTGTTTGTTTTGAAGTTGTGGAGGCATTACTTGTATGGATCAAGATTTGAGGTTTTCAGTGACCATAAGAGTTTAAAGTATTTGTTTGATCAGAAAGAGCTGAATATGAGACAGAGGAGATGGTTAGAGTTTCTGAAGGATTATGATTTTGGGTTGAATTACCATCCGGGTAAAGCAAATGTAGTGGCTGATGCATTGAGTCGGAAATCATTACATATGTCTATGTTAATGGTTAAGGAATTGGATTTAATTGAGCAGTTTAGAGACTTGAGTTTGGTGTGTGAGAGTACTCACAACAGTGTTAAATTGGGAATGTTGAAGTTAACGAGTGGTATTCTGGACGAGATCAGAGAGGGTCAGAATTCTGATATGCTTTTGGTTGATAAGTTGACTTTAGTGAATCAAGGTCAAGGTGGTGAATTCCGAGTTGATGAGAATGGTGTTTTGAGATTTGGTGATCGGGTGTGTATTCCAGATGTTACAGAACTTAAGAAGAGTATTCTTGAAGAAGGACATCGTAGTGGTTTGAGTATTCATCCTGGAGCTACGAAGATGTATCATGATTTGAAAAGATTATTTTGGTGGCCGGGAATGAAAAGAGAAATTGCAAGTTTTGTGTATTCCTGTTTGACTTGTCAGAAGTCAAAGATTGAGCATCAGAAGCCGTCTGGGCTATTGCAACCGTTGGCTATTCCAGAGTGGAAGTGGGATAGTATCAGTATGGATTTTGTTTCGGGTTTACCGAGGACAAGTAGGAATTTTGAAGCTATTTGGGTGATTGTTGACAGGTTGACAAAATCGGCTCATTTCATTCCGATCAGAATGGATTATCCGTTAGAGAGATTAGCCGAGTTGTATATTGAGAAGATTGTAAGTTTGCATGGTATTCCGTCTAGTATTGTTTCGGACAGAGATCCTAGATTTACATCGAAGTTCTGGGAAGGTTTGCAGAGGGCTTTGGGAACTAAGCTGAGATTGAGTTCTGCATATCATCCGCAGACTGATGGTCAGACTGAGAGGACGATTCAGTCACTAGAGGATCTTTTGAGGGCTTGTGTTTTGGAAAAAGGAGGTGCTTGGGATTGTTATTTACCTTTGATTGAGTTTACCTACAACAATAGTTTTCATTCGAGTATTGGTATGGCACCGTTTGAAGCTTTGTATGGTAGGAGATGTCGGACACCTTTATGTTGGTATGAGTCCGGTGAGAGTGCTGTGGTTGGACCGGAGATTGTTCAACAGACTACGGAAAAGATTAAGATGATTCAGGAGAAGATGAGAATTGCTCAGAGTCGTCAGAAGAGTTATCATGATAAGAGGAGGAAGTCACTTGAGTTCCAAGAGGGAGATCATGTGTTTCTTCGCGTCACTCCGATAACTGGTGTTGGTCGAGCTTTGAAGTCGAAGAAGTTGACACCTCGATTTATTGGTCCTTATCAGATTTTGGAGAGGATAGGAGAAGTAGCCTATCGTATCGCCTTACCGCCGTCGCTTGCGAATTTGCATGAAGTTTTTCATGTGTCTCAGTTGAGGAGGTACATTCATGATCCGTCGCATGTAGTCCAAATAGATGATGTGCAGGTGAGAGATAACCTGACTGTTGAAACATCACCTATGAGGATCGAGGATCGAGAGTTGAAGCAGTTGCGGGGTAAGGAGATTGCCTTGGTGAAGGTAGCTTGGGGAGGACCAGCAGGTGGCAACGTGACTTGGGAACTGGAGAGTAAGATGAAGGAGTCTTACCCAGAGTTGTTCGCTTGAGGTATGTTTTCGAGGACGAAAACTCTTTTAGTGGGGGAGAGTTGTAACACCCCGATAATAATAAAATAATTATTTGAATTGAGTTAATAATTTAATTATTAATTTAATTAAATAATTGGAAATTTTATTATTATTATTATTATTTGAATTATTATTATTTTGGAATAATAATTATTATTTGGAAAATATATAAAAGTTGGAATTAAGGAAAAAGCCCAGGGGGAGTAAAAACATTTTCACGTGAAAACAGAGAAATCGTGAAAAGGGAAAAGGGCAGAGAAGAGGAGAAAGGAGCTGAAGAGCAAAGGTTGAAGAACGGAAAGGCTTGAAGCTCAAAGATTCGCCGGATTGTTAAGGTAAGGGGGGTTTATCGTCGATTAATGGGTATTTTGGGATAATATGTCATGGGTAGTGATAAGCCGTTAATTTGACCCTAATTGGAATTTGTAAATGTTGAAATGTTGTTGGATGAACTGTGTTGAAAGTTGAAATTAAATCGGTATTTGTGTGAGTAATGTTTTCCCGATCGTATAGCTGTTTACGGAATCGGAATCGGAGGTCCGGAAGTCCTCCAACGGCGGAATTCTGCATTCTGCCGTGTGTTAGCGCAGGAATTGTTGTTTGGTCTGCGTTAACCGGTTAACCCAGGGTGTTAACCGGTTAACACTGTATTGAAATGTGAAAATATTGAGTTTTTGCCTGCGTTAACCGGTTAACCCAGGGCGTTAACCGGTTAACACTGTTGCGTTTTGCCAGAAAGTGAGTTTTGCCTGCGTTAACCGGTTAACCCAGGGCGTTAACCGGTTAACACTGTTGCAGAGTGAAAAATTATTGTTTTTAAACGTGGTGTACCTAATTGAGGGTTGGCCTATGTTGCCTATGGTGTAATAGGGATAAATTCCCGCTGTTTTGAGCAGTATATGCAATATTGAAATGTACTAATATTGTGGTTGTTGTTTGGCATAACCTGACATGCTTATGTGATGAAAGATTGATGATGTATAATGATGTACATGATGCTGTGAATGTATATATTATGCATGTATGTGTGAATGGACTGTTGTATGGCTCAGAGTGTGAGCATATGTTTATTCTTGAATTATTGTTGATGTTGCATTGCTAGATGATTAGCATGCATGGCATAGCCTTCGGGGCTGTAGCTAATTCCCATAGTGAGGAATTAGTGAGTGAACCATTGTGGGTTGTTGTTGATGTTTGCATACTAGATGATTAGTGTGCATAGTCTAGCCTTCGGGGCTGTAGCTAATTCCCATGGTGAGGAATTAGTGAGTGAGTCACTAGGTCTCAAATGAGTGGGACTAGTGAGCTTAGTAGCCGTATCTGGAGGGATCGGTGAGCTTGAACTATATGTTCAAGAATAGTCGGTACCGCATGTGTAGAGTCTCATTGCATAGATATATGTGTGGCGTATAGTATGAATGGATGTGTTCCAATACTATACGTGTGTTGTGTGTTGTTAAGTATGATTTGAGATTATACTGGTGAGTATATTGATGTTGAGTATGATGTTTAAGCCGATGAGCTATTGTTGAATGTGTGTTGCAATTAGGGTGATTGATGTGTTAATTACTTAGCATTACATGTTGTTCTATAATGCTTATTATATTGATTGAGGAACTCACCCTTACAACTATTTTTCAGGTAACGAGAAATGAGTTGAGTAGAAGCAAATGCTTGGAGTCTAGTGTAGTCTCCCTAGTGGGTCATGCTCTGATAGATGTAACATCGGGCGGGAACACTTTTATTATTATTGTTGTTGTGGTTGAACTAAATTACATGTGATGTTACATGTTTTGCATGATTGAGTTGATCTCTATCCGCTGCGTAATTGTGCAAATACTTTATATTTAAATTAAATAAAAGAGCATGATTGTTATATTGTTTAAATGGTGTGGAATGTTTGTGTGACACCCTTGGTGCACTATTACTCTGATTATATGTTTATTATTTTAATTAATTTTTGGGGTATTTTAGAAGGGTGTTACATCTATCCCTCCGGTACTCTTGCTTACACCTGAAACCAATAGAACTACCGCAAAATGACATAATATGGAGTATAATGATGCATATAACATGTAATTAACAACTGGAAACAACAATGCAAAACATCTAAATTACTATACAAAACAATAAAATAAGTAGACTAATGTGTTACCGACTTCATACAAAAGTGCCGAATGAGTGTCAGAAACAAGTAGAATTGGAGACTGGTCACAATCCCAAACTTATCTTATTTCTTGTCCTCAAGTGATGCTCGAGACATCAGGACGGTCACCCCCAAATTTCGCATCCACAATGCTACTGAGATCTTTCGCGATCTCCTGTTCACTTTTCAATCACAGTTTTACTCTTTCCCGATTTCCGACTTCAGCCACACTTTCACCTTGACGCATCTTTTGGCCTGTAGTTTTTCACACTCTCACCAAATCTCTCGGGATCAAAGTGTTTACATTCAAGAAAAACAGAGCATGCAAAGTCAACTCTTAGGTTTGAAATACAGATACCTTCATAACAAGAAACACATAACACACACTATTCGAGGACTTTTTGGGTTGTAGCGGGGCTAAGGTGTAAGGTGGGGAGTCAAAACAAAAATGGAAAAACTAGGGGTTCATGCTCAGAGTTCGTGTTGTTACCCTCGTAATTGTTGTTCAATCTACAAATCATGGGTATTTCTTTTGGACACCGTTCTTGTTGAGATTCACTGGCTCATAAATTTTCTTTTATTGCTCTTTGAGCATGCTCTTTGCCAACCTTAATACTTCTAGATAAGTGCTTCATGATCCTTCTCATGATATACATTTTTTTCATTTCTCTCTTTTTTATTTGAATTTTTTCTTTTTATTGCACTTATCTACAATTCACCGGTGTCCCCAACATTTTGATGAAACCCCAAACTTAGGCTTTTTCCGCAGATTCGGGGTAAACAACACTTATCTAAGCAAGGTGTGGTGGTGTATGAGCTTATGGTTATATACAGTGGTTAAATAGCAAACAAAAGGAAATATGTCTCAAATTTGGTGAACGAAGGGTAATAATGGCGGGTTGGCTGGAAAGGCCCAGGGTTAAAATAAAAACAATGCCTCAGTGTGTATAGTGTGTTATGAAATTTCAGTATCTCTAATGCAAACACATAGAGACAGAGACATACCTGGACAACTCTCATGATGACAAGTGTTTGGCTTTTTGTAGTCCTCACCATGTTTTATCTAGCTTACAGGCTTCCAAGATACCTCTCAGTGTGATGTAGCTTCGTCTTCGCTTCGGTTACAGAGTATCCCTAAGAAGTCCAATGATAGAGAGTCGCGTCCGATTGTTCGGGTCAGTAGCATCAACTTTCGGGGGTTTCCAGAAGAGCAAGTAAAGGGGTGTGTCTTCCATCCAATCGCTCCAAGCTTCATCATTCATCCGACACGAATGTACTTTATCTGTAACACATAGAATACCACATAACTAATTATAAAGAATTACGAAGAACAAAACAAACAACAACAAAAATAAATAATAACTCCCCCCCCCCCCCCACACACACACACACTTGAACTAAACATTGTCCGCAATGTTTAATCCAAGATAGAGAGAGACTCACACTGGTTCACTGCGGTGGTGAAAATTGCAACATCAGACGTTGCATCATCGCGTGCATTTTCTCCATAAGAGTCCCTTGACGGGCTTTCTCTAAGCCTTGGCGTGTTTTCTCCGCTCGGAGATCGCCAATTTCTGTTTACATCCATGACCATTGGTCCGGTCTCACATATGATGACCCGACACCTGGGTGCATGGTGTCTTCTGGTGGAGCAACAAACTGCTCATGTTCCTGCATCTCTTCCTGTACTTCTTCCTCTGGTGGGTCACCTGTAGCAAATGTGTCAGCATTATGCTCATCCATATCATCTTGGACGACACTCTCATATAGCCAATTGGCCGTGTTGGAAATGCTAATTCGTGCAGGGTCAAGAAGAGCCATAATAAAGTGACCAAAACTCATTAAGGAATAATAATCAGAAATTTTTGAAATCATACCTTGCTGGACCAATGCGTTCATGTCCAGTTTGTGCTTACCTGCCATCGGCGTCTCATTAAGTGCAGCAAGGTCATATCCGAAATGGTGGGCAATCTGTGTGATGATGCCCCATATGGAAATTCCCCATTAGGCTGCTCTCCCCACTCGACCTAGGTAATCCGCTACAAATGCTGCAATGCTCAAAACTACCCGGTTTGCCATGGCAAATAAAAAAAAGAGTTCCCTCTGGGTGGCTATACCTATGCTATCACCCATGCCAAAAAGTGTGAAAGCCATCACCTTTTGGGCATACCTGAAACAAGGGTTTTGAATGCCATATGCCTTCGCCCATTTAGCCACATAGTCTGATCGTCCCGTAATGGCTAACCAGAAAGTCTTAGCATCAAAATTGTATGGTACGGCTCCAGGGCCATAAAGGGGTAAGCGGAGAATTTCACCCAGCTGCTCTACAGTCAACTCGTGGTCGACATTGTATAACCTGAAAGACATTGTTCCTCCAAAGTAATCGTTGTACCCGTCCCACCTTTTTTCAACTTGAACTCAATTGTGCTCAAGAATTCTAAAGTGATGCGCTCAAAGGTTGGCGCTTCACAATGCACAAATTCAAGCATTCCGAGGACATGGAACATCCTATCCAATTCTTCTGACAAACCTAATGGAAATAAAGTATCGAAGCAAAGGTACCTTATCAGAGTGATTTTTCGTTTGACGTGAGATGCATACCTCCGTTCATGCTCCGGGTTGTCAAATATGATATCGTGTGAATTCGGATGACGGATGATCCGTTTCTGTGGACAGGATGATTCCGCATCTGGTTGCTTCCCTTTGGAAATTCGCTTCGGCAACATTATTGATTCCTGCAACAAAATTTATCACCCAAAAAAAGTATGGAAAATGGAAAAACGATTATCGTAGCCTTGTAGAGGGTGGAGAGTAAAGTAACTTTTGTGAAGGGTGTCGACAATTTGGACAGAGTAAATTGCTAAAGTTGAGAGCTTTAAGGTGGTGTGGTTATGAAGGAAGGTGAAGAACAAATGAAGAAGGAGAGGAATTATGTAAAAATGAGAGAGAGAGAGAGAGAGAGAGAGAGAGTGAAAGAAAATCAGATTTTATTGGTAGATTAAGGGTAAAATATGTTTAAGTGGTGGAAAATCTGGGTGGGGTCCACAAAATCACAAAAAGACAAATTTTAAAAAATATGGCTGTTGGGCCTGACACGGGCTATGTCGACTGGCACGGGTGGCCGTGTCAGGCCACTGTATTTTGTTGGTTCGTCCAATAGAGTTGACATGGGTCGTGTTAGCTGACACGGAGGGTCGTGTCAGCCTACTATAAAATTTTGTTTTCCACTTGTTTGCCTCACACGGGTCGTGTCAGGTGACACGGGCACCCCTGTCAGGGCTCTATTTTTCTTCAAAATTTGCTGATTTTTTTTGTTGTTACCTTGTTTTCTAGTATCCAACAATCTCTTATGAGTTTAGCTCAACCCTCTTCTTCTGCACTATGCGATGTACCTGTGAACTAACAATTAAACCTATAAACACACCAAACATGGAAATAGTTAGAATAAAACCGCGTGGGTTGCCTCCCACGAAGCGCTGCGTTTAACGTTGCATGGCTCGACGGTCGTCTCCCTCATCCTTGGAGACGAACATTATCGATCAGACCACTTTCCTGCCCCTTATAGTAGTGCTTCAACCTTTGTCTGTTCACCTTGAATGTATCCCCATTATTTGGATTTTTTAGTTTCATTGCTCCATGGGGAAACACTTTGTGAACCACAAACAGACCCGACCACCTGGTGTCAACTTTCCTGGAGGCTTTAATCTATATTTGAACAAGAGCACTAGTTGTCCCTCAATAAACTCTTTTCTCTGTAGCCCAGTACTGTGAGAAATATGATATATAGGACCTGCGTCCAACAATTTTACCACCTCTTTCTGAACTACCTCTTTCATTACTTGAATGAGCTTCTCCTCTTTGACATTCTTTGGCTCTTCGTCCTCCTCACTAGAGTGAGGTAGGTGTAAATTCTCCTACCGGTGTGATCGAGATCCTTTCCACAGGGGTTGTGCGTCCAGCACGACTGGCACTTTGGATTCCCCGTTGTCCACTTCTTTATCACTGTCGGAAATGGACAAACTCAACACTCTTTCCAAAGGTGACTGTGATGCATTCAAAGGGCTATCATATGTCATCACCTGATATAGAACCTCTATAGTGTGACTGGTACAAATATCATCCTTATCCTTTATGGTGTTTCGAACATCGATTTTCAATTCCTCATCATAAACCTTCAGCATCATGGTTCCTTCTTCTATGTTGATTACGCACCTTCCCGTCTCCAAAAAGGATCTACCAAGAATGAGAGGGATCTCTTCATCTTCTAGCATTTCTAGAATTACAAAATTAACCGGAAATACAAACTTATCAATTTTCACCAGAACATCTTTAACAATACCATACGGTTTTTTGACCGAATGATCGGCGAATTGGAGTGTCATCTTGGTATCTTGCACAACCCCTATACCAAGCTTCTTGTAAATGGATAACGGCATGAGATTCACACTAGCTCCTAGATCAATAATGGCTTTGTTGAATGACATGTCTCCAATAGTACAAGGGATGGTAACAACTCCTCGATCTTTCTTCTTTATCGGAATCTTCATACCCTGCAAAATAGCACTACAAGTTTCAGTTAGAATAATCGGGTTGGTGTCGGCGGTTCGCCTCTTCGAAATGATGTCTTTCATGAACTTTGCATAAGTAGGCATTTGTTCAACCCTCCAACAGAGGAATGTTGATCTCCGACTTCTTGAACAACTCTAAGAATTTCTCAAAGTTTTTCTCATGTTGTCCTTTTTTCTTGTTTCTAGTGGGGAAGGGAAGCTTAACAATCGGCTTGGGCTCAATGACTGTTTCTTTCATAACAGGTTTCGGTGCTACCACTTCTTCCCTAACAACTTCATTTTCTTTGATCTCAAGGTCCACTTCGATCAATTGGTCTTCCTCTTCATCCACCTCCTCGACAAATTCATCCATTTTACCACTTCTTATTGTTATCGCGCTCACATTATTATGCTCTCTAGGAATTGTCACTGCTGCACTAGGTAGAGCACCTTGTGCTTGATAACTCGAAGCTAATTGTTGAGCGATTTGACCCATTTGGACTTCAAGATTTTTTATGGATGTTGTGGTTTTCTTTTGATAGTTCCGGGTTTCTTCTTGAAATTGAACATGATGAGCTTCCATTCTTTCAATGATAATCTCCCACTCAACTTTCTTAGGTGCTTGTTGTTGTTGCTGTTGTTGATATTGAGTTTGGTACTGACCATGTTGAGGAGTGGTCTCTTTTTGGTCTTTCCATGAGAAGTTGGGATGATTCTTCCAACCCGGATTGTACGTGTTGGAATAAGGATTATTCTGCTTCAAAATTTTGATTTCCTCCACTTGTTAAGGAGTTGTAAAACAATATACAGTTTGGTGCGGACCACTACAAATTTCACAGCAGACAGTAGGATCCGGTTGGACCTGTGCCACCTGTCGGGTACCTATATTCATCGCCTTCAGCTTCTTATCAACTTCAGCAGCTATAGTATCTTCAATACGAATTTTATTAGTGTCCAACTTTAAATCTATAAACCCTTCTGGTTTGCTTTGACACCTATCGTACAACTCCATGTGCTCATTAGCAACAATAACTTCAATGATCTTCTTGATACCGGTGGCTGTTGAAAAATTTGTGGAACCACTGACTACGGTATCAATCAGCAGTTTGGTCTTTATTTTGAGATTATTCACAAACATCTGCATCTGTTCAGTTGCATCCATATTATGAGTTGGGCATGCCACTAGGACTCTCTTGAATCTCTTTTAGGAGTCTCCCAAAGTTTCCCCATCCTTCTGCTTAAAATTTAGAATTTCATACCTCTTCCGCAGAAATACTGATGTTGGAAAATACTCATTCAGGAAGGCTTTTTCCATTTCTTCCCAAGATGTGTTGCTACCGGCGGGTAAAGAATAAAACCATTCTTCACCTTCTTCCACTAAGGTAAACGGGAACATTCTCAATTTCTTGGCTTCTTCAGTGTGACCATCACTTTTCAGAGTGTTGCTCATGGTCAGAAACCTTTGCAAATGTTTGTTTGCATCTTCATTCACTGTTCCAGTAAAATGCTTCCTTTCAAGCTGATTAATGGTACTCGGGTGCATCTGGAAATTAGCTACGTTCACTGGTTGGTTGACAATAGTTAATCTTCCAGTTTGTACATTTGCACCTCCGTAGTCTCCCAACAGTCTTTCTGGTGGCGGTGAAACATCAACCATAGTTTCGATCTCTCTATCAGAACCTGAATTTGAACCTGAATGGATGGAAAGTTGTTTTTCGTCTGCTCCAATCTGGCTAATCGAGCTTGTCTGAGTCTTGCCCGCAAGGTTCTCTTGATTTCTGCATCAAAAGGAAAATCAGCTAAGGCCTTATCTCGTATACAAATATCAGACACCGATCAATTGATATAATCGAAATAAAATATTCAAAATAACGGAAAATAAATTTTAGTTGCAGAGCAACAAAATTTCAATTGAGATAATTTTAAACTTATATTTGGCAATCCTCGGCAACGGCGGTAAAAACTTGATTGGGAAAATAACAAGTGTACTATTTTGCCGATGTAGTAATAAGAGGGATGTTTCCCAAAGATCGATCTCGAGGATTGCGCAACAATATATGTGTAAACAATCACTCAGTTGAACAAAAGTAATAATTTGTGTTTTGTAAAATTTACTGTAAGGGAAAATAAAACAAAGTAGATATTTTCACAGATTAGAATAATATGCCAAGGGTGGTGTGTGAAAATCTCTTGTAATGACCCTTGAGTATATCTTCTTAAGAATGAGAATTGTTTCAATTACCGAATCTTAAGATTGTTTCCCCCTAAGACCTCGAAGGGAAACCTTTGGTATTCAATCTAACCTCTAAGTCCTTAGGTGATTATGATGAAACCAAGTCATATTAGTTTAACAAGAATAACCCAGTAACCATAGGGTATCCCTAGTCCTAGGTGATTTCTACTATGGTTTCACTGTTTAAAAATCTTAACAATTACAATCCTGCTAATCGTTAACTATACATCAATCTTAATTTTTCTGATAAAGAAAGCATTACGCAAATTACACAGTGAAATTGAAAACAAATAACATACATTAAGGAAATTATAACATCAGAGTCATTACATGATCAATTCAGGGACACCCCCTGGCATTAGGAGGTTTAGCCTCTCATATTATTCAAATAAGATACAAGATGAAATTAAGACATTACAAAAAGTTCTAAATTCAGTTGATCTTCAATCGCGTCCGCTCTTGAAGGATCTCCGTTCTTCTTCGCTTTCCACTGCTTCAATCTTGATCTTCTCTAAGTTTTTTATCGTGAAAAAAGTCCCTTCATCCATATTCAAATCTCCCCTAAATAGTTCCTGATGACAATTTTTATCTAGCAAAAGTCCAGAATGCCCTCCGGGATAAGTCGTGCCAAAAACAGCAAAAAAGTGGAAAATCAAGTGTCCAAGCCAACACTGGCCGTGTCAGGAAACACGACTGGCCGTGTTGGGCTTCTGGTATGAAAGGCTTGACACGCCCCTTCAGGGAGGCTGACACGGGCACCCGTGTCAGCTCCCTGTTTTCCTCTTCCAAGTGGCCTCACCTGACACGGCCCGTGTTGGGCAACACGGGTGGCCGTGTCAGGGCTACTGTATTGCCCAATTTTCATCTCCCGACAGGCCCAGAACGCCCGATTTGCTTGTCTATCCCTCCAGTACTCTTGCTTACACCTGAAACCAATAGAACTACCGCAAAGGAACATAAAGTGGAGTATAATGATGCATATAACATGTAATTAACAACTGGAAACAACAATGCAAAACATCTAAATTACTAAACAAAACAATAAAATAAGTAGACTAATGTGTTACTGACTTCGTACAAAGGTGCCGAATAAGTGTCAGAAACCAGTAGAATTGGAGACTGATCAGTTATCTAAACTCTAGGCCCAAAAGGCCTCTATAATTAATCCTTCCCCATAAGGGGAAAGTCAGATCTTAAGGCATACATTTCACACCCCTATAAGCCTACAGCTAAGCATACCACTCAATAATGGAACCTCTCGCCTCACGTGAACAATAAAAAACCATTATACAGGGCTTCTCGCTGCCGTGAACAAGCCATAACCACCATACATCGTAATATACCTACTAAGTCCTCTGAGCCCCTTGCCCTTGTAGGAGGAACACGTACATATGTACTTTTTAACCAGTGCAATGATGCCCTAGTAAAACTAATGTGGGTCACACCTCCTTCATCACCATGGTTAACAGGAGAGCTTCATCCTCTACGCCAAAAGATACTGGCGATAACAGTGACCCTGACGCCCTGGCAGAGATGCATGTCGTCATGGATGAGTTACTCCTTAATAACCAGACACTGGAGGATGATGTACATATTATCAGATAACACCGATAGGAGTCCAAACCCTAGAGGAGGTGGAATTGTTGGACCCTCAACCACTCTCAGACGAGATATAAAGGGAACTTATTCTTGAAGACTTTAAGCCTCCCTCCTTAGCCAAGTTTGATGGACGCAACGATCTCTACGAGTTTGTAAAGAAGCTTGTACACCAGTTATCCACCAGCTTCCATAAGAAAATGTCTACCACTAGCCTGTTCAACATACGCTAGAGTCCATAAGAGTCACTAGGAGACTACCTCGCCCATTTTAATGAAGCCACAATCAGGTTCATCCCACCAAACCAAAAAATGTTTGTCAGGGCGTTCCAAAATGGACTCAAGGTATGACACTTTAATGAGTCCCTCGCTCTGAAGCCAACACTTTTGTTGGTAGAATTGGTCGCCATAACAGAGTGTTACATAAAGGGCGAAGAGAGCAATGCTGAAAAGAGAAGGTGTGTGATGTTAATGAGTATGTTTCCAATGCTAAGGGTCCACACCACTAGAGAATGAGTAATTATACCTCGCTCATAAAGAATAAGACTATGTTTAAGATGGTAGGCAAGGCGATAGAGAAATTCACGCCCCTAAATACCCGTTGTGAGCATATCTGGCACAAGGTCCTCCACATGCACAACATCCTTACACTGCCTACATCTAAGGAGGATATGATGGGTCTTGAATCGAGAAGATAATGCAAGTTCCATAGAGCCAAGGGACACCGCACTGAATATCGTTATCAGCTAAAAAATAAATTCAAAGACTAATACAAGAGGGACACCTCAAGAAATATGTGAAGGCCGACTCCTTGCATGCGCCAGACAAATCTAACTCGCGAGGGTTATAAGTTATAAGTATGCCTAAGAGAGGAGTTGAATTAGGACTTTAAAAAATTTATCATTTTTTTATGAGAATTTGTTATATCTTTTCTAGTTAGTTTAGGCGATGAAAGCAGTAAAGTGCATAAAATAAAGAACACCGAGAATTATCCTGGTTCCCCTCACAATATGAGAGTACTACAATCCTCTTACAACATAGATTTTATTATAATTAGATCTTCCTAAATAAGACTCTAACCAAGTTATCAAGAACAATCCTCTTGAAACTTATTCCACGAGAAAAGAAAACAATCCTCCCTTTTCTTGAACCTTATCTCCAACAATCTTGGACAATAAGTAAAGACTTCTACAAGAAGATACAATCCACCTCCTTATAGAATTCTCCAAGTATCAAATAATCCTTGATACCTGATTATTTGTAACAACAACAATAATTTAAACAAGATGAAAATTGTAGAATGGACAAGACTTAATCAAATGACTAAAGTTTTCTTCTCTTTCAAATATGAAATATTAATATCATATACTCTCTAAGTGCTCAATGATATTTTGTTGAATGTGATATGAAAATGTATTTCAAAAAGTATTGAAGTATGAAAGTTCTATTGGAAAAATTATGCAGGGAGACTTTTAAGATTAGTTTGAAAGAGGTGAATGTAAAATGAAAATTTGAAATGTATTTATAGTGATGAAAGCAACCACTCAAAAACCATGGCAATGATTAGAGAAATTCTGAAAACTCATTAGTGAAAAGATGTGAAGGTTGCAATGAAGAGATATGATAAATGGTGTAATGAAACAAAGCATTTTTTACTGAAGCATGCCAGGTACAATCGGTTGTAACAAATGGACAATTAATTGGCCTAGTTCACAATGTTACAAAAAATTAAAACCACATCAGGTACAATGGATTGATGAAAATTGACAACTGGTTTCCATTATTAAAAAATTAGTTTTCCAAATAGTTGTAGGTGTTACAATCGATTGTGGAAAAGTAACAACCAATTGTTATTCATAAAAAAATTGTTTTTCAAAATAGCAGTGGGTGTTACAACCGGTTGTGGAAAAGCAACAACCAATTGTCATTCACGAAACGTTGCTTTTTCAGTGTTAGTGGCAAAAATGTTTTTGTTACAATGGATTGTGGCCATAGTGCAATCAATTGTAGCCTCTAAAAATTGAAATATTTTCTAAGTAAATGAACCAAACAAAAATAATTATCTATTGAATCAACCAAGACAATAGATCTTTAAAAATAATTACTATGGTTTAAATATGAAAAATCTTT
The DNA here is from genome assembly GCF_024323335.1 of Lathyrus oleraceus. Lineage (NCBI taxonomy): Eukaryota > Viridiplantae > Streptophyta > Magnoliopsida > Fabales > Fabaceae > Lathyrus > Lathyrus oleraceus. The sequence continues at coordinate 31,233,671 of NC_066579.1, forward strand.
TTAAATGCATGATAAAAATTCTTTGAGCACTAAGATTGAATATGTTAAGATTTTTCATATACCTTGCGACTTAATCATAAAGCTTGAACAAAGTCATGCAACTTTTTCTTTCTTCTTTAATAATGTATATTTGAGCTTGAATCACAAAGCTTAAATCAATGTCTTCATCAAAATATGTTGGAAGCATGTCTTCATAATCTCCCCCTTTTTAATGATGACAATCATATGAGCAAAGAAGATTATTCTTGATCACAATGCTTCCATTTTTCTATTAGAGTCATATGCTTGGATATCTCCCCCTAACTTTGAAAGATCATATTAACTTTGATTCTTCCTGAAAATGTTAGATCACAAGCATATACAAATATATAATATCTTCTCCCCTTTTGTCATTATAAAAAATAAGGGAATAATGTAATTGAAAGTAAACAAATAGAGAAAAAAAAGAAAAAAAAATTAGAGAAACTTAACATAAATATATTGTCTTTGTCATTGTTTAGGACAAAGCACTTGCATCCAAATATGTGAAATTGAGCAATGTTTTATTTTTTTCCCTTGAGAAGTTCATATGGAGTCTTTTTTAATATTGGTCTTATAATAAATCGATTTACATAACATTTCGTGCTTACCGCATCCGCCCAAAAATATTTTGGAAGATTTGAATCACTAAGCATTGTTGTTGCAAGTTCTACTAGAGACCGGTTCTTTATCTCCACCGCTCCATTTTGTTGTGGAGTCCTTGGTGCTGAAAAATTGTGAAAGATTCCATGTTCTTTACAAAACTCTTCAAAAGGTGTATTTTGGAACTCTCCACCATGATCGCTTCTTATGGAGGTAATTTTTAGTGATTTTTCATTTTGAATTTGCTTTGCATACTTCTTGAACGCCTTAAATGCACCATGTTTATGCACTAAAAAGAATGTACAAGAATATCTAGAAAAATCATCAACAATAACTAAAGCATATACATTACCTCCGAAGCTTCTCGTTCTTGATGGACCAAACAAGTCCATAAGCAAAAATTGTAGTGGCCTTGAAGTAGACACCACAAACTTAGGTTTGAAAGTTGATTTGATTTGTTTTCCCTTTTGACAAGCATCACATGATTTATCTCATGAATGGATTCACCTTTAATCAAGCATTCATCCTTGGTGAACTTGATCTTGAAGCCTTTGTCACAAAGTTTGCTTATACTTAGAAGATTGTTCTTTAGTCATTCAACATAAAGAACATCTTCAATGAATGTGAACGGTGGTGCTCCAACTTTGCCTATACCAAGAATTCTTCCTTTGATGTTGTCTTCATAAGTGACATATCCATTGGCTTTAAGCACTAGATTTGAAAATTTGTTGATTTCTCCCGTCATATACTTAAAATAAGCACTATAAAGATACCAAAGATTTGAAGCGGTCTTCAAGAAAACCTACAAAACAAATTAAGTTTTGTTTGGTACCTAATGTGCTTTAGGTCCTTCATAGTTATTATCTTTCTTAACCCACATATAATGCCCACTTGCAACACTAAAGTTCCTTACATAGCAATCATTAGGTGTGTAACCAACTATACCACAATAAAAGCATGTAGGAACAAAGTTAATCTTATATCTAGGAACACAAGTTTTCTTTCGAGTATCCCTCTTCTTAGGATGATGATGCACATGATGCATTTTGTTCACTTTTTCTTGTATTGGTTGATCACTAGCCTTAATAAAGATACTTTCACTAGAACTTGGTTTATTAAATTTAGAGTAACCAAGTCCACTTTTGTCATTTGAGTATCTTTGATGGCTAAGAACATCATCCAATCCAATTTGTCATTTTTCATATCTTTCTAAAACTCTTTTCAATTGGACAATTTGGAAGGAAAATGATTCACACTCTTTGCATGTAATACTCTATTTTTCTTTTTCAAAATAATTTTTTTTTCAATGTCAAATTCTTTTTGCATGGTATCAACTTTTTCTTCAAGGGATAAAATTTGTTTCTTTTGATTTGACATTGTTTTGTACAGAGTTTTACATTCATCGAGTAGAATATTTATAGCATTTTGAGCATTATCGTCATAAGAAGGTGTTTCTAGACATGCCTCTTCTTCATCGTCAAATTTGTGTGTTTCTATTAGTGCAAGGTTAGAGCATTCATCGCTTTCCGATTTTGACGAAGAACTTATTTCATTGTCGTCCCATGCCACATATGCTCTTCTGGACTTTGATTCCTTTCTATCTTTGTGTTTTCTTTCCTTTGATAGTTTAGGAAAATCTATCTTAATATGTCCTTGTTTCCCATATTCATAGCATGTAACAATCTGTGTTGACGAGGAAGTCTCCCTTTTGTTGAAAATTTTCTTTTTCTTTTGAGACAACACTTACTTTATTGTCGTCCCATGCCACATATGCTCTTTTGGACTTTGATTCCTTTCTATCTTTGTGTTTGCTTTTCTTTGATAGTTTAGGGCAATCTATCTTAATATGTCCTTGTTTCCCATATTCATAGCATGTAACAATCAGTGTTGGCGAGGAAGTCTCCCTTTTGTTGAAGATTTTCTTTTTCTTTTGAGAGTTTGATATGTTGTTGTTTCTGAAGTAATTTCCTAATTTCTACACAAGACGTATGAAATTTTCGTCTACTTCTAAAATAACATCTTTGACTTCATCCACTGAATCGACTTTTAATGCAACACCCTTTGGCTTCTTTTCTTGATTCTCATGTGTTTCAAGTCTTCCAAGTTCAAGTTCATGCTCTTGAAGTATTACGAACAAGGATGCGGATGTCATGGTAGAAATTTTTTCTTTTCTGATATTTTCGTCACCTTTGGTTGTCATTCCCTAGCTAAAGACCTAAGCACTTTAAGATTAAGATCATCATTTGTAAAAGTATTACCAAGAGCAATCAAGTGATTTGTCAAGTGTACAAATATTTTATTCAACCACGACGATAGATTCTACGGGCTACATTCTGAACATCTCGTACTCTTGACTTAAAGTATTCAATCTAGATACTTTTCACTTCAGTGGTTCCTTCCTGAGTTTCTACCAATGTATCCCATATTTTCTTTACTATTGCACATTGAGAGACAAAAAATAATTCATCCATGCTAAGTGCACTTTGAAGTTTGAAGTATGTTGATTGTTTTCTTATTATAAAGGACTTTTTTCTTATCATTTTCATCCCATGAACTTTTAATCTTTTGTGTCCCAATTTCGTCGACAACACTTGTAGGAACAAACTGGCCATTCTCCATAAAGTTCCATATTTCTTCTCCTTGTGCTTTCAAATGAGCCTTCATGCGAATTTTCCAAAATTCGAAATATTCACCAGAAAACATTGGAGGTTTATTGCTACTGGCACCATCTCTGAAAACATGATTTGCACTTGCAGAAGCCATTATGGATCTTTAGGAACATGTTACTTTTAACCTACTCCGATTCCAATTGTAATTTATGAGTATTCCTAAAATGGGGTGAATTAGGACTTTAAAAAATTTATCATGTTTTTATGAGAATTGGTTATATGTTTTTTGGTTAATTTAGGCGATGAAAGCGGTAAAGTGCAGAAAATAAATACACTGGGCGTTATCCTGGTTCTCCTTACAATCCGAGAGTACTCCAGTCCCCTTACAATATGTAAGAGATTTTATTCTAGTTAGATATTCCTAAACAAGACTCTAATCCGGTTATCAAGAACAATCCTCTTGAAACTTAAGAAAATAATCCTCCCTTTTCTTGAACCTTATCTCCAACAATCCTGGACAATAGTTAAAGACTTCTACAAGAAGATATAATCTGACTCCTTATAGAATCCTACAAGTATCAAACAATCCTTGATACCTAGGTATTTGTAACAACAACAATAATTTGAAATTGATGAAAATTGTAGAATGGACAAAACTTAATCAAATGACTATTGTCTTACTCTCTTTCAAATATGAAATATCAATATCACACATTCTCTAAGTACTCAATGATACTTTGTTGAATATGATATGAAAATGTATTTCAAAAAGTATCTAAGTATGAAAGTTCTGTTGGAAAAACTATGCAGAGAGACTTTTAAGATTAGTTTGAAACATGTGAATGTAAAATGAAAATTTGAAATGTATTTATAGTGATGAAAGCAACCACTCAAAAATCATGGCAATGATTAGAGAAATTCTGAAAATTCATTAATGAAAAGATGTGAAGATTGCAATGAAGAGATATGATGAAATGGTGTAATGAAATAAAACATTTTTACTGAAGCATGTCAGGTACAATCGGTTGTACCAAATGGACAATCGATTGTCCTAGTTCACAATGTTACAAAAAATTAAAACCACATCAGGTACATTGGATTGATGAAAAATGACAACTGGTTATCATTATTAAGAAATTGTTTTTCCAAATAGCAGTAGGTGTTACAATCGATTGTGGAAATGTAACAACCAATTTTTATTCATAATTTTTTTTCTTTCAAAATAGCAGTGGTTGTTACAATCGATTGCGGAAAAGTAACAACCAATTGTCATTCATGAAACGTTGTTTTATCAAAGTGTCAGTGGCAAAAATATTTTTATTACAATTGATTGCTTCCATAGTGAAATTGATTGTAGCCTTTAAAAATTGAAATATTTTCTAACTAAATGAACTAAACAAAAATGATTATCGATTGAATCAACCAAGACAATTGATCTTTAAAAAATAATTACTATGGTTCAAATATGAAAAATATTTTTAAATGCATGATTAAAATTCTTTGAGCACTAAGATTGAATATGTTAATATTTTTCATATACCTTACGACTTGATCACAAAGCTTGAACAAAGTCATGCAACTTTTTCCTTCTTCTTTGATAATGTAGATTTGAGCTTGAATTACAAAGCTTGAATCACAAAGCTTGAATCAATGTCTTCATCAAAACATGTTTGAAGCTTGTCTTCACAAGGGCGAGATGAAGTTGAAATCCCCAGGCCAAACAAAGAAAAAAAGGCATTTAATGGAAAAGGTAGTAAAGTTTCAAGCCACACATTTAACACCATATCAAGAGGATCCTTCGGGGGCGCGGAAACTAGCTTCGCCCGCAGAACATATGTTCGCCAGATCGTAAGTGTAAAAGTCCTCTCTGAAGTCGAGACTGAAGGTGAACTACAAGCGTCAGAAACCACAATCGCCTTCTCTGAGAAAATGCAGTTGACATCCACCCTCATAATGATGACCTCATGGTCATTACCGTCAAATGCGAAGAATGGGAAATTAAAAGAATTCTTGTTGACCAGGGGAGTTCCACAAACATTTATACTGGGAGGCGTTAGAAAGACTTTGCCTCGACCTGGAAGGAATGAAACATTTCAGAGGATCGTTGGTTGGATTCTCTAGAGAGCAGGTACAAGTAAAGGAATATATCACCTTGAGGATCACTTTTGGAGAGTATGATCAAGCCAAAGAGATAAAGGTTAGGTATTTGGTTATTGATGCTCCTTCTTCTTACAATATGGTTATAGGGCTACCAATTTTTAACCGGTTAGGCGCCGCCTTATCCACTATATATTTATGCATGAAGTACCCACTCCTAATGGGCAAGTGAGAGTTATACAAGGAGATCACGAGATCGCTAAGAAGTATTACGCATAAATCCTCAAGCTAATGAAGGCCAACACTCGATACAAGAAGGATATAAGGATGGGCTCAAGAATAAAGTTTCTAGATGAAACCTGCAAAGGCGAGGGGGCTTCCACTCTAACCGATGATGAGATTTAAGATTGAAGGTCTAGAAGGGATTCCCTACAGAGATATCAGCATAATTTTCGTTCATTTATTTTCTTTATTATAGTTTGGGTACTTTATTGTCATGTTTAATACGTGAGTGATGCATCTTTGCCGATTGTAAGGATACAGTATTTCATGGGTGCACTCTTTTCCCTCTGTGCTTTTACATAGGGTGATGGTTTTTAATAAGGCACCTAGTTTTATCATTTTGGACAATCTATATTTGTTGGATCTTTTTTTATTTGCAAGAAACCTAAAATCTCAAGAGAAGATCTCTCATAGAGGCGATCAATTTGCTGGATCCTTGCTGCCCATAGAGGTAACCAATTCGCTGGATCCTCAAGAGATATCCTTGTCCCCCATAGAGGCGGTCAATTTGAAGGATCTTTAAGTTAATTAGATAACTACATTGATGATGATGATGATGATGATGATGTCCAATGTACTGGTTTTAGTGAGCCTAATGTTGGAGTGAATGATGTGCAAGTTGAAGTTAGTGAGCCTAATGTTGGAGTGAATGATGAACGGTCTTAAGTTAGTGAGTCTAATGTTGAAGTGAATGATGAACAAGCTGAAGTTAGTGAGCCTAATGATGAAGTGAATAATGAATAAGCTGAAGTTAGTGAGCCTAACATATGAGTGAATGATGAACATGCTGAAGTGGATGAGCCTAATGTTTGAGTGAATGATGAACATGTTGAAGTCAATGGTAAGGATTATGTTGAAAGTGAGTATAGTGATTATAGTGAATATAATGAATTTAATGAGGCCATTAGAGATTTTGAGCTGATGGACTGAACCAAATTATTACCATCTAAGACTTTAGGTGAGGTTTCTAGTAAAGTCAAATCCTAAAAGTATCGTGGTTATGCAATGTGTTGAAAGCAATGGCAATCATGTTTTTGAAAGTATATATATATATATATATATATATATATATATATATATATATATATATATATATATGCAATGCATGATTTTCTGAGACATATAGGCTACTAGTTGACTTGGATGTTTGCTTTTTGAAAGGGGGTTATGGTGGGCAATTAATGACAGTAGTAGGCAAGGATGGTAATAACCAAATCTTTCCAATTGCATATACAGTTGTTGAAGCTGGGACCAAAGACTCATGAGAGTGGTTCTTACACCTTCTTCTAGAAGATTTAAATGAATTAAATGAGAGAGCATATGGCTTTATTTCTAACCAGTAAAAGGTATATTGTCTTATATAAATTATTAGGTATTGTCTTATATAATTTCTTAAGTATTTTCTTATATAGTTTCTTATGGATTTATTCTTGTCTTACTTGTTACACGGGTTGGTTCTTGAAATTCATGGTATTAGTGTCCATGTGGAGCATAGGCTTTGTGTAAAGCATCTATATGGAAATTGGAAGAAGAAATACCCTAGTTTGGAGTTAAAGGAGGTCATGTCGGCAGTAGCTAGGGAAACTACAGTACCAATATGGGAAAGAGCAATACATAAAATGAGATATTTAAATTAAGGTCCATGGAAGGACATGATCGAGACACCTACACAAATTTGGACCAAATCACATTTCAAGGCATATAAAAAGTGTTGAAAGTGCAGTCACGATATCGTATGGTATCGCTTATTTGTTTTGATGTTTTTGTCAATTTGAACATAGTTGTTTTAGTCTATTTGCATATTTGTAATTTGCTTCTCATTCAATATTTGTGTGCTTGTACTTTATTCGTATTTCATTTCAATTGTAATCGCTCTGGCTATTATGTTGTTGTACCACTAATAACCCTTATTTCTTAATTAAATAAGAGTCTTTTGATTCATTATGTTGTTTGTTTTTAGCCTAACAAGTTGCTACTTTGTTGTTTCATATGGTGTGGCTTGAATTATAATTTAGAGCTTTTAAATCTGGATATTAAGGTACTTGATTTGAATCACGTATTAATCATGATTATAATCAAAAGCTTTATGAAAACTGGGAATTGCCTCTGGACAAATTGATTAGAATCACAAAGTGAACATGATTCGAATCACAACCTCATGTGATCCGAATCAAGTTGCAATCCTGATTCGAATCATCTATCTTCATGAAGCCATATTTGGGCTCTGCTCAAATTGATTTGAATCAAAATTTCTTCATGATTTGAAACAAAGCTTCATAAGACATGTTTTCCATCCTTGATTTAAATAGTTTTTTCTTTGGTGAAAGCAACAAGTATGTGAAACATAGGGGTGAAACCCATAGAGATAAAAGGTTCAATTTTGTCTTATCTCCTTAGTATGTTTATATCCATCACCATGAAACTTTCTCTTCTTCTCTAGAACAACCTCTTGAGTGTAATCCATGTCAGATTCACTTCTTTTTGTTGCACCTTGTTCTTATGAAATTTTGTTATTGTTGCTTGTGAATTAGAGATAGTGAGTTGATTAATCTTGTGTGTTATGCATGATTAGTCAAGCTCATGATAGCAATCAAGAACCAAGACTCATTTACCCCAAAATTTGAGAGAACCTTTTATGTGTGTGTGTGTGTGTGTGTGTTCTTCATTCATATTCATCTAATTCCTTGACTTAAACCTTGTGTTTTTATATTGTTTGTGAGATATTCTGGCACTATCACCATCCTCATCCTAGGATTTTTCATTGTTGAGGACCTTCATCTTTAAAGATTGAGTGTTGAAGGAGACTAGTAGTGGTACATTAGGGTATCTAATTTTTTTTATTATTATATGTGAAGTTTGCAGTTTGTAACAGGTGAAAGTATTATTTCTTGAATGTAGTTTGGTATTTATTGTTGTCTATAAAGGAGAGAGTTTCAATATACTCCAAGAAAGACTTTGGCAAGATCATGTATCAATAGCCTGTAAGGCATAGTTTGAAGTTGTCCTTCTTTGGTGGCATTGGAGAAAGATAGCTCGCAGAAAAAGTTGGGAGTTGTCCAATGTATGTTCAGTTAATAATAAATTCTCTAAAAAGAAATAGGTGGGATCACCACACATGAAGATTTGGAGCAGGTTATTATGGATGAGGAGGTTATTGGATCAAGATCTTGAGGGATCTTGTTTTTTTAGCAGTTTGACTATATGCATCAACATAAGGAATTAGCGTGTGATAGTTCATTGTAACCAAAATGCTTTTATCAAACTTATAAAAACAGTGTAAGATCGTGATCACTTTCCAGTGGTTAATTAACAACATTGAAGAATGGAGTAGGCAAAGCGAGGACGAACACCGAACCACTATATATCTTTGTGTATCTTTTCTTTTTCCCTTAACTCCTTTGTTTTACTAGCATCCATTAATATTGATATTGCACATTATTCCATAATTGCATTGATTATATGCCACATAAGTTAGACATTGCTTATAGACATTTTATGTATAAGCTTAGGTATGTGGTGCATCAATCTTATTTAATTATCATGAAGACAGTTATGTCATGAATGAATAGCTATGTGAAGAGTTTTTAAATTTCTTTGTTTAAAGAAGATTTAGTTGTCTTGTGATTGACTTGCGTTATAAGCAATCAAACACTCAGTAACATCATGTATTATTTCACTTGGTTTAATTCATTGAGATGCTTACAACCTCTCTTGTTTTTGTGTTTTGCTTCCACGCTTATTAAAATCTATGATTTCATTTATGGGACCTAAAATGTTTTTGATATTATCTTAAGGGAAAAGGGTTTATTCAACCCCCCCCCCCCCTTTCTAGACCTCTTTGTGTCGATATTATCACCCAACAAGTGTGATATGCAAGGTAACAACACATGTAAGGCTTTTAACTGGGAAATATTGGAGCATATAGACAAACCTATAATCACTTTATTGGAGGGGATAAAACATTACATAACAAAGAGGATAACTAGCCATAACGAGTTGTTGCAGAGGTATAATGGAGTTATTTCTCCTAAAACTCAGTTGGTCACCGAGAAGAATAAAAAATATGCACACTGGTGGACTCCAACATGACACAGTGATGATGATCTTTCAATATTTGGCGTCACCAATGGGATTAAGACCTACTGTGTCAATCTGAAGAATGAAACATGCTCATGTAGAATGTGAGATTTTTCTGGGATACCTTGTTGTCATGTTATCACATGCATATGTAACATAAGAAAATAACCTGAAAATTATATGGCTGAGTATTATATGTAAGAATCATATTTTGCATTGTTTGATTATTTATTGGTTTGCATGAATTGTAAAATTGCTTATATATTTGATTATGTCAGGAAGTCAACATTTAAGAAGATCTATTCAAATATTGTATTTCCAACAAATAGACCACAATTGTAGCATATGGTTGATCATGTAACAATTTACCCTCATGCCATGAGACGAACAATTGGTCGTCCAAAAAAGATTAGAAACAAGACAAGTCATGAACCAAAGAATATTCATGTACTTTCAAGGAGACTTGCAACAATTACTTGTAAGAAATATGGAGAAATGGGTCATAATAAGTAATAGGAATTGTAAGGGTAAAAGAGTAGCTAACATAGCAATACCAAAGGGAGGAAACGTGTAAAAGAAGGCAAGGACAAATAAGGGTGAAAAAGAAAAGAAAAAGACAACTGAAGATCAGCTGAAATTGGACAGAGATCTCAAGCACCAAAAGCTACTCAAAATTGGATGTATTAAGTAGTTTATGTGTTTTCTTAAATGAACTTGTTTTGTCATGAAGATTCAATTTTTAATGTTTTGAACATCTTTAATAATTAGACCTGCTATTTTTTGAACATCTTTGATGATGAGACATACTATGTAATGATGCAGTTATAATATTATGTAGTTATGTTATTGTTATGTTTTTTATGAAAAAAGGAAATTATGTTGTCAAATACAATGTTGTGAAAACAGTTGGTTGGGTGTTATTTAGGCTAAATGCAAATGCAATGCAATGTTGTGAAAAATTACAGATATGTAGTTTATGTTGCTTAGGAAAAATGCAATGCAATGTTATTGTAAAATTATAGGTCTACTGTAATTGATATTTTGTTAAGGAAAATGTTGGAGAATTGCCATCCAAGGCGCAGCGGAATTTAAAAATTTCTCCATTTAGTGATCCTTACGAATGGGCATGATCAGTGATAGAATCGTTACCTCTTGTGGCGATTCAAACCTTTAGTGCAGATCTCTGATAATGATCAAAACCTTTGATACAGATCCACGGGGCGATCACGAATGTTGAACGATGACAACGTCTCTACTCAGTCCACACGAACGGATTCCTTCAATCGCAGTGCTAGCTGTTATGAATGAAGGCTTTGAGTGAGAGAAAGAGGGAAACAAAATTCCAAGTCTCTACTTGAATTTCTGTCTGAGTGGATTGGAGTGACAATGCTTCTACCCAATGGGTTCTATTTATAGAACCACTTGTGTGGGCTTCAAGCTAAAAAGCCCACTTAAGTGTATTTTGGCCCATATCTTATAATATGCCCAAAATCACTTAAGTATTTGGTACCTTACCATATTTCGTCTCCCACTTAAGTGCACCGTACCTTACGGTGTTCCTTAGTTACTCTATCTCTCATCAATCCGTCCTTTGTGTGTGACCCTATAGGTTTTTGCGGCGTTGGCAATTATATTAAATCACGCATTTAACATAATAAACAGTGAGCGGTATCTAGCAACACATCACTGATACCCGTCACGAAAATGTCATGTGATCTGACAAAACCTCATGTGATAATAATTATGTGTATAATTACCCCTTTGCCCTTATGTCTATATTGAACACAAGATATAGACCGTGTCACCCTTGTCCAGTTCAATATTGGGCCCATAGACATTTATCCTGTTACGCAGGATTGGCAAATTCCATCTAGGACACTCATGTCCCTCAGCATGCTTCGTGGAGTACCCATCAACTGTCTTTATGGTTATCCAGTTATGGACAACGTTGGATCAGCAATAAAGCACTCGACTCTACATCTAGAATCCATAGTGGTTTCAGGTCGAAGAGTGGTATACACTATTATCACCATGAGAATAACTTATGACACTTTGCATAACTTTCTATATAGTATTCTCATAGCGGGTCAATTCGGTATAAATATTACTCCTAATATTCATACCTATGTTTAAGACTTGATAACTCTTTATCCATGATCCATGAGATGTGATCATCAGTCTACAAACATAATAGTCTTAATGCTTTAATATTATCCCATTTTACACTAAAGCTCGACTTTGGATACTTTAAGAATAGTGTCCTTATGTTTAATGTGTTCTCATGATTAAGTCACACTTAATACATTAAACGGACTATCTATTCCAGGGACTTTATTAATCAACCATAATAAAGAAAATGCCTTTAAATAATTCGATATAAGTACCAAAAGTATTGGCCTCTAGGGCTTACACCAACAATCTCCCACTAGCACTAGAGCCAATCAGGCATACCCCGTATGCCCATTGATCTAGTATGGCCATCATACTTCTGCTGCGCAAGAGGCTTTGTCAGTGGGTCAGCAACATTGTCAAGTGTAGGTACTTTACATATTTTCGCACAACGACTAAGTATGTGTTTGGATCGTTGGTGAGATCTAGGATCCTTAGCTTGTACGATAACACTATTGTTATCATAATAGAGACCAATGAGATCCACAATGCTAGGGACTATGCCAAGTTTATTGATCCAAACAGCTTCCTTTGCTGCACTTAAGGCAGCAATATACTCGGCCTCAGTTGTAGAATCAGCAACTGCATCTTGCGTTGAACTTTTCAAGCTCACAGTGCCACCATTTAAGCAAAACACATAACCAGATTGGAATCATTCATATTAAAGCGTCTCAGCGCTTTGTCTATGTATGTACTCTGACTTAGGCCAAGCAGTTTTGTGATCTATCTCTATAGATTCTGATTCCTAATATATAAGCTGCTTCACCTAGGTCCTTCATAGAAAAGCAATTCCCCAACCAAGAATTTACTTGTTGCAGGGTAGGGATATTGTTTCCAATGAGTAATATGTCATCTACATATAATACCAGGAATACGATCATGCTCCCACTAACCTTCTTGTAGACACAAGTCTCATCTTCGTTCTTGATGAATCCATACAGTTTTACTGTTTCATCAAAACGAAGATTCCACGAGTAGGTCACAGGCTCATCTTGATCCATGAGTAATACATCACCTTGATCAGATATCCATATATCTCAGGTAGGTGACGTATCGTGCCTGACCTACGCTGGTCTTGTTCTATTTGAGCAGGTTGCTCTTACACAACTACTTGTGTTTCCTGCTCTAATTCCTCCATAGGTGTATCGATACTTTGTGATTCTTGAATTTCTTCAAGTTCTACTTTCCTCCCACTGATTCATTTGGAAATAAAATCCCTTTCTAGGAAAACTCAAGTTCGAGCGACAAACACTTTACCCTCAGAAGGATTATAGAAATAATATCCTCTTGTTTCTTTAGGATACCCCACAAATAAGTATTTGTCAGATTTGGGCTCAAGCTTAGTTGAAATTTGTCGTTTCACATAAACTTCGCAACCCCAAATCTTCATGTAAGACATATGTGGTCTCTTACCACTCCATATCTCATATGGTGTCTTTTCAACCTTTTGGATGGAACACGGTTAAGTGTGTAAGCTGATGTCAATGGTGTATGTCCTCAAAAGGAGTTTGGAAGATTGGTGTGACTCATCATGGATCGGACCATGTCCAACAGGGTTCAATTTCTTCTCTCAGATACACCCTTCCATTGGGATGTGCCAGGAGGAGTAAGTTGGGATAGGATCCCACACTCTTTCAGATGGTCATCAAACTCTAGAATTAAATACTCACCACTTCGATCTGATCGAAGAGTTTTAATATTCTTACCTAGTTGGTTTTAACTCGTTAGGTTTCACCCTTTTGTATTAATGTTATTAATAGGCATTTCAAGAACAAGGACATATAGTCCATTGTTCATTTGTGCAGTAGCATAGAATATATCATTCAAATAAATTGAGCAACAATTGTTCTTTATTATAAATGAAAAACCAAACTTGTCCAAACAAGCAATAGAAATAATATTCCTGCTAATTGCAGGTACATAATAACAGTTCTCTAACTGAATTATTAAACCACTAGGTAAAGTCAATACAAAAGTTCCTACGGCTAAAGCAGCAACCTTTGCTCCACAGCCAACTCGTAGGTCGACTTTACCTTTTGCCAAATCTCTACTCCTTTTTCGTTCCTGCACATTTGTACAAATGTGAGAACTGCATCCAGTATCTAATACCCATGATGCAGAAGTAGATAAATTAATAACAAAAATACCTGAAGTTGAAGTCTCTACTCCATTCTTCTTATCTTCCAGGTACTTTGGGCAATTCCTCTTCCAGTGTCCGGTCTTACCGCAATGGAAGCAGGTGCCTTCTTTTGCTATGCCTCCACTAGGCTTCAAAGCAGCAGTGGGTCTGGGATTGGCAACTTCCTTGCCCTTCCCCTTATCACTCTGCTTAGTGGGCCTTTTGTTCTGTCTCTTTCCATTTCCGATCATCAGAATGGACTTCCCTTTTGACTTCAGATTCTGCTCGGCAGTTCTTAACATGGCGAGCAGTTCAGGAAGAGATTTGTCCATATCAATCATATTGAAATTTAGGACAAATTGACTGAAACTATCTGGCAACGATTGCAAGATCAAATCAGTTGCAAGTTCCTTTTCGAGGGGAAAACCCAATCTCTCAAGGTTTTCCACATACCCAATCATCTTGAGTACATGGGGACCTACAGGGGCTCCCTCAGCTAACTTGCTTTGAAAAAGGGCTTTTGAAACTTCAAACCTCTCATGCCTTGCTTGCTCTTGATAGAGCAACTTCAGGTGTTCGATCATATCGAACGCTGACATGTTCTCATGTTGCTTTTGCAATTCTGAGTTCATGGTAGCCAGCATGAGACAAGCAGTTTCATTGGCATCATCGACATGCTTCTTATAAGCATCTCTTTCTGCCTTAGGTGCAGAACTAGGAGGTTCCTCTTCAGGAACACGTGTCTCCAAGACATACAACTTTTTATCATGTTTGAGGACAATCCTCAGGTTTCGGTGCCAATCCAGAAAAAATGTCCCAGACAATTTTTCCTTATCAAGGATTGATCGCAGGATGTTGTTAGAGGTGTTTGCTGTCATGGTAATCTATATAAGGATTAATGAAAATATAAGTATCATTGACATATTCAATTAGGCCTTTAATTAAATATGCTCCCACTATTTTACTCAAAACAAATGACCCTCATCATCTGATTCGGAAAATCCCGTTGGAAGATTTTCTAGTGGGTCGAGATCCATATTTCACTTCGTTCTAAGTCCGCGTAGGCGGATTACACAAAACTAGGTTATTTAGGTAGGAACTCCTTCCAATTGTATCTCATACAACTCTCGAAAATTTCAATTGGGTGAATAACTCCTTATTCCAATCCATCATATGGATTATTCCCAACTCTTGCTTCTAAACATATATAAGAAAATTATAATCAAGTTTGACTCATCGTTTTAGCAGTTGGATATTACAATTATCCCATCGCACCTTAACTAATACAAAACATGCACCTCGCGTAGGCGAAACCTACATTATTCGATACCAGTCTTGATGAGTGCTAAAACTTGGAAAGAAAACATATATAATATTCTCATAATTTGTTTAGTTAAGTTTGACCCATTGTTTTAACCGTTGGATATTACAATTATCCCATCGCACCTTACTAATATATAGATCATGCACCTCGCGTAGGCGAAACCTACATTATCCATTACTAGTCTTGATGAGTGTTAAAACTTGGAAAGCTTAAAACTTAATATTTATTTTGAGGGAATTGGAATTTTTCTGATCTCACCGGCTTGTTTATCATATAAACCGTCTCTCACATGCATCAACATACATTCACATGCATCAACATACATACATACATACATAATGAAACAGTTATGGCCCCTAGCGCAATTGTTCTCCCAAGCCAATGAGAGAACCTAAGCTAACCTACAACGATCTAAGCTTCTCCAAGCAAGATCTTCAAGGTTGTCCTCCTTTGGCACTGACTTCTTTGCTTTCTTCATATCATTACATTACATGAAAGAAACTCGTTTTACATACGAGGGAGTGAGATGAGAAAAGAAGTTACATTTGGGAGATTAAGAGAGAGGCACGACACGCAGGTCGTATTTTAAAAACCCAAAACAAAACAAAGGAAAACTAAGGCCATAACCGATCACCACAAGACAATAATAAACACTTTATTATTATTATTAATTCTTTTAATTAATTAAAATCAAATTAAATTTCGACGACCGATCATCACATTTTAATGAACAATTCATTTAAAATCGATATCGCTTTTCGTATCAACACTTGACACTTTTAAAGCACTGAGTTAGCCGAACGGGTGAAAATTTCCTTGCGTTAACCAGTTAACCATATGCGTTAACCGGTTAACACTGTTTGAAATCTAAAAAAAAAGTTTTCTGCCTTGCGTTAACCGGTTAACCAAATGCGTTAACCGGTTAACACTGTTTGAAAACTTAAAAAAATTTAATTTCGCATCGCGCTAACCGGTTAACCATATGCGTTAACCGGTTAACACTGTTCCAAAAAGTGTTTAGAAAGCACAACTCTTGTGCAGTCAAACCCCAATCGCATAACTCTCTGACAACACAACCCTTGTGTCGTCACTAACCCTGATGCACCAATTTCAGACCGTCAAACACATCTCGATTGTTAATTCAGTATGATTGATCAACACGTCATTGCTTCACCATACTAATGTCGGATCAAGAAGCAAACGACCATTGATCGCTCAAAGGAAAACAATCATCGAGGGTTTGAATGAACGAAACAAGAACACTATATCATATATAATGTATTTTGCATCAGGATTACATATATCACATATATGTAACTTGATCGATCTCAATTTAACCTTTGATTCATTCTGTCTTTAATCATATTATTACAGAACAAAAACAGTTATCAAATTCATGGTTTCGTAAGTGGCTCTGATACCACTGTTGGAGAATTGCCATCCAAGGCGCAGCGGAATTTAAAAATTTCTCCATTTAGTGATCCTTACGAATGGGCATGATCAGTGATAGAATCGTTACCTCTTGTGGCGATTCAAACCTTTGGTGCAGATCTCTGATAATGATCAAAACCTTTTATACAGATCCACGGGGCAATCACGAACGTTGAACGATGACAACGTCTCTACTCAGTCCACACGAACGGATTCCTTCAATCGCAGTGCTAACTGTTATGAATGAAGGCTTTGAGTGAGAGAAAGAGGGAAACAAAATTCCAAGTCTCTACTTGAATTTCTGTCTGAGTGGATTGGAGTGACAATGCTTCTACCCAAGGGGTTCTATTTATAGAACCACTTGTGTGGGCTTCAAGCTAAAAAGCCCACTTAAGTGTATTTTGGCCCATATCTTATAATATGCCCAAAATCACTTAAGTATTTGGTACCTTACCATATTTCATCTCCCACTTAAGTGCATCGTACCTTACGGTGTTCCTTAGTTACTCTATCTCTCATCAATCCGTCCTTTGTGTGTGACCCTATAGGTTTTCGCGGCGTTGGCAATTATATTAAATCACGCATTTAACATAATAAACAGTGAGCGGTATCTAGCAACACATCACTGCTACCCAAGTCACGAAAATGTCATGTGATCTGACAAAACCTCCTGTGATAATAATTATGTGTATAATTACCCTTTTGCCCTTATGTCTATATTGAACACAAGGTATAGACCGTGTCACCCTTGTCCAGTTCAATATTGGGCCCTGTTGATTCCTTAGGATTGGCAGTAATTTTAGAAAACAAATAATGTAATCATCTCTGTTGTTTTAATATGTTGGGTTGAAGAAATTCAACATCTGGACCAACATGTCATGTACGATGTCACGACATCATGTCTGTGACATCGCACATGTGTAGGAAACTGAATTAATTAATTCAGTATATTTCATGGGATCAGCAAGGATATCTGGTGAATATCCTAACTCCCTTGTGGAGGTCTTGAAGACTAAATCAGAATATATATAGGCTCTAAATATGGAGATATATATGGAGAGAGTTTAGGAACTTGAAGACCTTGTTTGTAGCAGAATTTTTCTGCTAAAGTTGCAACAGCAAAGAACAAGTCTGCTGCAATTTTCTGAAGGCCCAAATCCAGTTGGGTGATTAGGTTATAAATAGTTGATTGTAATCTAGTCTTTGTAAGCCTCTTAGAATGAATTTTTAGGGGTGTGTGTAAGGTAAACCTCCCAATCTGTGGGAAGGGTACCATGTGTTTCTCAGTGGTAAACCTGAGAGTGTTTGTTACTCAAAGCCTGTAGGCAAGAGTAATTATGTTCTTGAATGAAGCTATGAAGCAAGTTCAAGGTGTTTGCACATTACATTGTATTTGTAGTGATAGGAATGGAAACTGGAGGTTTCTATCTAGGAGTTCCTAGGTATAGATTGCATTGGGTAGGGATTAAGTGATGAGTTGTAAACGGGGGAGTTTAACTCTGAATTGATACTACTAATAGTGGATCTTCTTCCTGGCTTGGTAGCCCCCAGATGTAGGTCATGTTGGACTGAACTGGGTTAATAATTTCCTGTGTTTGTTTTCCTTCTGTATGATATAATCATGTCTGCCAAACTGAGCATGTAATTCAGTCTGTTCAGCAAGATAATAGCAGACCTGATACATAGCCTTCTGTTGGAATGTCAAGCAGAATGTTTTGACATTCATCAACAACAGCACATACTGTATAATAAGCTGATGATCTCAGTTCAGTATGTAGTGAAGTCTGGATTTCAAAAACATCACAGACCTGGCCAAAAGATCATTGTGAACCTGTCAAACTGGGTGTCTTGACAGTTCTTCCAGAAAGCTAATACTGATGTAGAGACTGGTTGGTCTTTTACAGTACAGCAAATTTAGCTCAGTCTGTTTTCAGGAACCAAACAGACTTAGCATATGGTTCTGGACTTGGATGTCAAACGGAATGTTGTGACATTCACTCCTCACTGCATATGCTAAATTGTTGGATGGTTAGTTTTCTGTTTCAGGATTTTTCTCAGGCTATTCTTCAGGAATTCACCAGCTGATCTAAAATCTAGGAAACTAACAACTAAGCTACAATTAATGAACCTGGCAAATAATCTATCTACTAGCTCCTTAATAAGTGAAGATTAGTTTAACTTGTTATAACCTTTAATTTAGGAAATACAAGTACATGACCAACAAACTGGAACAATGTAACAGATGATGTTCAAAACAGGATTGAGACATCGTGCTGATATCTGTGTAGGAAAACAACAGAAGTGAAGGTTATGGTGCACATAACTAAGGGTTCCTCCTTTCTAGGATAACATAGAAGGAGAGGTCGTGACACTGTGAAAAGGTGCACATTAGTACAGAGTGTAATAACTGTCTTGCTGTAATAGGTACAATGTTAGATCAGATGTCGTGACTTGAAGTAGAACATCTGAATACTGACTACGCCAGAATTTCAATTGGTATCAGAGCAGGCATCCTGTTCTGTCTCTGGATGAGATCCATGGGTGATACTTTCTGGTAGCTGGCAAGGAGTTATGTTAGTACTGATGCTGGAACCTGTGTAAGGTTCTGTAATTCCCTGAATGGTCCCTTGAAGTAGGTGGATGGACTGTTCATGACAGGAATGGTGTGTACCTGTCTCTGGAGGTTGGCAATTGGCCTGTGTGTGGGACAGTTGTGCCAGTACTAAATCACATTCAAACCTGGTATGGTCTTGGAGGCCAATCTGGTGAAGTGTGTGTTCATAGGTTGAGTTGTATTATGATTTCCGCTGCATAATACATGGCAAAACTCAAACTCTGATGTAGTTTCCCCTCATGTGGATGAAAGGCTGCTGTGTTCAAGATCTCATCATAATCTACTGAAGATGTCAAAGATACTTGAGTCTCCTCAAGTCCACTCATCATGACGTTCTCACTTCAGGATGGTAAGAGTCACTTAATCACTGATTCTCTTACTCTCTTGAGTAGTGTATATGAAGACCTTGAAGACCTTCAAGGAAGGGTTGTTCCAAGGAGGTGGAACCAATGTTCTATGTGATGTTAGAACATGTTGTTCAACAAGTATGCAGCTACTGGTTGAAGAGCAGATGTTTTTAGGGTCCAAACAATGGGATAATTCTGTTTGGAACCTACTCCTGACCTGGAAGAGGAGACATCTGTGTGTGCTAAGTTGACAAGAGCAGGGTCAACTGGGTGTGTGCTCAAGAAGGTCATTCCTAGAAGTTGAGCTGGTTGAGATGTGACATTGTGCAATCTCCTGCTGTTAGGCATCTCCCTGCAGTTTGATCAGGGTTGGATAGTTGTTCCCTGAAGTACTATGGTGTGTTGGAAGACAAGTCTCTTGGATGTTGGCAGTCAATAATGGGGTAACCAGACTGTGATATCATTTAAGGGGGTTATAACCATGAATCTTGGTATTCAAACACCACGTTCAGAAGTGGCAGTTCTTACTAGGAGTGAGAATATGAAGATTCAGTGGTTGGTTGAGGTAATATGCTCTGGCAATGCATATCTACTATTGACTGGTGTTGTTTGTCTCATTAGTACTTATGGTCAGCTGAAGTCTGATTGGTGTGATTGGAGGAGTTAGTTGCCACTGGTAAGGGATTGTGGATGTCGTGTTGAGACATTTGTGTACAATGCATGGATATTGGTGTGGAGTTTCCATGATTGTTAATTTGAGGAGGAGTTTTGGTTAACCTCCTCACGTTTGGTCAGCCTAGGGTCAGGTTGGTTGTTGACCTGTGTCACATGGGTTCTGGTTGATGTGTGACACATTTGCAAGGAAGGATTCATCTCTCTCATTCCTAAGGGTGAATCTAGTCTGGAAAGAGTCTCAAGACTATTAATGTGCTTGCAAGCAGAAGATGTTGACACTAGAAGAGTATTTTCAAAGTATTCTTATGGTGGAAGTATCTGAAAGGATAATTGGGAAAGGATTTAAGATCAATGTCTACTTGTGTCAAGTACAAGTATTTAATTGATTATCCTTGGAGCTCAAGATAACTGATGTTCTTAAAGATGTTGGAACATCTCTTCTTCAAGACCCTGTGCAGAATCACAGGAAGGATAGTACATTGGGGTATGATCTAGCTCGTTGGTGGCAGCAAAAGCATATGATCTCTGAAAAGGTTTCCTGGCAAGAAACATGTTCAGCCTTGGTGTGTACAAGAAGAAGAAGGCATCACAGTCTTGATGGTGGTTACTTGGATCAGTTTATTTCTGATCTAGGTGAGGAAGTGCATTGGCTAATGCACACTGTGGAGTTAAGAACAAGTGGCAGCATTCTTAACCTCATGGAAACAGCCTTGCTTTAGGAAGTGGAATCCTTGGCAGAGTTGAAGGGTTAGTTTCCAACTGGTCCTTCTGAAGACTCATGCATCAGAGTGTCTGATGTCTTTGGAAAAGAAGCAGGGATTCATCAAGGTGTGAGCTTGGATGACTTAACTGCAAACTTGCAGGATGG
Source organism: Lathyrus oleraceus (assembly GCF_024323335.1). NCBI lineage: Eukaryota > Viridiplantae > Streptophyta > Magnoliopsida > Fabales > Fabaceae > Lathyrus > Lathyrus oleraceus. The sequence continues at coordinate 31,254,904 of NC_066579.1, forward strand.
AGGTTGTTTACTCAAACTTGGTTCCACAATCAAGTCTATGAGAACATTGAACTCTTGTTCTGTGAAGGGAGGAAGTTCTTTCAAGTGGCAGAAGAAGGAGCTGAATTCAACAGCTAGATGTCAAAACACAATGTTATGACATTTGGCTCAACATCAGACTCTTAGTTGGTGAAGTGGCACATCAACTTGAGATAGAAGGGTCTACAGGGTTGTAGATTGGATACTTCAAAAGGGTCGTCCTCGTAGCCGTTGCTGGATAGAAAGGATGGTACATGTGCATGTCTTAGAAGAGCTAAGCTTTGTTCAACATGTAGCTTGAAGTTCAAGTCTCACTTGGAAGGTCAGAATATCTTTGGGAGAAGTCTGATAAACTTGGGGAGGTCAAAAAGCAGCATTTGACCTTTTCATATGAGAATTCATGAAGGAGGTAATCAACCAGTGGCAGTTGGTCTATCTCAGAAGTGAGTTCGAAGAATCAAGATAATCAACATAAGGCAGCTGGTTATTCTTGAGGAAAGTCTGAGACTAATTACTTTTGAGCAGAAAAGTAGCAAGTTGAAGACTAAAGGAGGTGTCTTCTATTCATCCCTTGGAGCTTGTGGTAGGAGTTCTGAGCCATCTATGGAAGATTATCTCATGTAATGGGATGGAAAGGCATATGTCCCAATTTATGCCTGGGTTCTTCTTGATCAAGCTGGTGACTCAGTGATATTTGAAGACTATCAGATGGTGTTCCCTGTTATGTGTGAAGGATGTCCTAACGAATGTTAGAACATTTTGTGAAATGGCTTTCTGTTCTGGTTAGAAGAGAGATTGACACAGAGTGTGGATGTGTTCAACCAAGAGGGTTGAACAGAGGGTGCGCTCTTGAAGACATGAAGATGAGTCTTATGTTTTCCATTCATCAAGTGGGTTGAGTTCTTTTTGAATCAGGAAGAAGGTGAAGGTCCAACCATGTTGGATATGTGTGACCTCCAAGAGAGTAGGTTGTCCATGACAGGGGGAGTTGTGCCTTTGTGCTGCAAGCAATCACCAAGCTTGTGGTCTATGTGTTCCCAGATGACTAGGTAGTTATCAGGATGCTGTGATGTATGTCAAGGCTGAGTGAGCAGAAGAATGTCTGACCGGATGTCATGACATTGCCCTGGACATTGCTGTTAATTCCTCCTGAATTTTAAAGTCAGTAGGAATTATGAGGGTGATGTGGCTAAGTCTGATAAACCAGAATAAGCCTGATGGCTACAGCTGTGTGGTACAGGGGGAGTAACCATCAACTGAAGTGTGAAAAGTTGGCTGTAGCAGTGCTAGGTGTCAAGTCTCCACTGGAGTGTTGAATACTGGCTGAATGCAGGAATGTTAAGACATCGCGTGCAACGTGTCTGACTGCATATATGGAATGGTCTCCATACACTGGAACGGCTGTTTTGGAAAAGAAATAGTCAAGAGCTATAAAAGGTATTCAAAGATAGTCTGAGATTTTGTTGGTGATTCTCTGACTGTTTCTCAGCAAAAATAAATGCATCTTGACCAAGCATTTATTTCTACCGGAAATTCCTAGGCACGGGCTGGACTATTTAAAGGATGCAATAGCCCTCTTCCTCTCACAAGAAAAACACTCCATTCTCAGAATCATGGGGTATGTTAAGGTTTGGGCAAGCTGCGCCTGGATCTGGTTTTGTGAAGGGTGCCTTTACAAATGTTTAGCTAAAAAGGGGGAGAGAAATATAGTCCTGGGGTTGAGAATGTACCAGAAGAAAGCCAACTGTGGAGGTGGCAGCAAACAGAAGTTGGCATCAGGCACAAAATCCACCAACCGGGGTTTCCACTTGTGTCTTGTGATCTGAGTTAAGAAGACAGTTGTGCCTTGTGATCTGAGTTACATTGTCTAAGTACTCAGCATTACATATTCTTCTGGAAGCTCTCCGGTTGAGGGGAAGGGTTCTGGTACAACTGAGTATTGTCCCTCTTCTTCCCCATGTACACCAACTTTGGTGTTTGTGGTGGTGGAGCCAATGACGGAGATGAAGAGCATTCCCAAATTGGGATGTTTTGTCCAGTGTATTGTTTATTTGTTTTAGCTAAAATTTGCCAAAGGGGGAGATTGTTGATTCCTTAGGATTGGCAGTAATTTTAGAAAACAAATAATGTAATCATCTCTGTTGTTTTAATATGTTGGGTTGAAGAAATTCAACATCTGGACCAACATGTCATGTACGATGTCACGACATCATGTCTGTGACATCGCACATGTGTAGGAAACTGAATTAATTAATTCAGTATATTTCATGGGATCAGCAAGGATATCTGGTGAATATCCTAACTCCCTTGTGGAGGTCTTGAAGACTAAATCAGAATATATATAGGCTCTAAATATGGAGATATATATGGAGAGAGTTTAGGAACTTGAAGACCTTGTTTGTAGCAGAATTTTTCTGCTGAAGTTGCAACAGCAAAGAACAAGTCTGCTGCAATTTTCTGAAGGCCCAAATCCAGTTGGGTGATTAGGTTATAAATAGCTGATTGTAATCTAGTCTTTGTAAGCCTCTTAGAATGAATTTTTAGGGGTGTGTGTAAGGTAAACCTCCCAATCTGTGGGAAGGGTACCATGTGTTTCTCAGTGGTAAACCTGAGAGTGTTTGTTACTCAAAGCCTGTAGGCAAGAGTAATTATGTTCTTGAATGAAGCTGTGAAGCAAGTTCAAGGTGTTTGCACATTACATTGTATTTGTAGTGATAGGAATGGAAACTGGAGGTTTCTATCTAGGAGTTCCTAGGTATAGATTGCATTGGGTAGGGATTAAGTGATGAGTTGTAAACGGGGGAGTTTAACTCTGAATTGATACTACTAATAGTGGATCTTCTTCCTGGCTTGGTAGCCCCCAGATGTAGGTCATGTTGGACTGAACTGGGTTAACAATTTCCTGTGTTTGTTTTCCTTCTGTATGATATAATCATGTCTGCCAAACTGAGCATGTAATTCAGTCTGTTCAGCAAGATAATAGCAGACCTGATACATAGCCTTTTGTTGGAATGTCAAGCAGAATGTTTTGACATTCATCAACAACAGCACATACTGTATAATAAGCTGATGATCTCAGTTCAGTATGTAGTGAAGTCTGGATTTCAAAAACATCACAAACCTGGCCAAAAGATCATTGTGAACCTGTCAAACAGGGTGTCTTGACAGTTCTTCCAGAAAGCTAATACTGATGTAGAGACTGGTTGGTCTTTTACAGTACAACAAATTTAGCTCAGTCTGTTTTCAGGAACCAAACAGACTTAGCATATGGTTCTGGACTTGGATGTCAAACGGAATGTTGTGACATTCACTCCTCACTGCATATGCTAAATTGTTGGATGGTTAGTTTTCTGTTTCAGGATTTTTCTCAGACTATTCTTCAGGAATTCACCAGCTGATCTAAAATCTAGGAAACTAACAACTAAGCTACAATTAATGAACCTGGCAAATAATTTATCTGCTAGCTCCTTAATAAGTGAAGATTAGTTTAACTTGTTATAACCTTTAATTTAGGAAATACAAGTACATGACCAACAAACTGGAACAATGTAACAGATGATGTTCAAAACAAGATTGAGACATCGTGCTGATATCTGTGTAGGAAAACAACAGAAGTGAAGGTTATGGTGCACATAACTAAGGGTTCCTCCTTTCTAGGATAACATAGAAGGAGAGGTCGTGACACTGTGAAAAGGTGCACATTAGTACAGAGTGTAATAACTGTCTTGCTGTAATAGGTACAATGTTAGATCAGATGTCGTGACTTGAAGTAGAACATCTGAATACTGACTACGCCAGAATTTCAGGCCCATAGACATTTATCCTGTTACGCAAGATTGGCAAATTCCATCTAGGACACTCATGTCCCTCAGCATGCTTCGTGGAGTACCCATCAACTATCTTTATGGTTATCCAGTTATGGACAACGTTGGATCAGCAATAAAGCACTCGACTCTACATCTAGGATCCATAGTGGTTTCAGGTCGAAGAGTGGTATACACTATTATCACCATGAGAATAACTTATGACACTTTGCATAACTTTCTATATAGTATTCTCATAGCGGATCAATTCGGTATAAATATTACTCCTAATATTCATACCTATATTTAAGACTTGATAACTCTTTATCCATGATCCATGAGATGTGATCATCAGTCTACAAACATAATAGTCTTAATGCTTTAATGTTATCCCATTTCACACTAAAGCTCGACTACGGATACTTTAAGAATAGTGTCCTTATGTTTAATGTGTTCTCATGATTAAGTCACACTTAATACATTAAACAGACTATCTATTCCAGGAACTTTATTAATCAACCATAATAAAGAAAATGCCTTTAAATAATTCGATATAAGTACCAAAAGTATTGGCCTCTAGGGCTTACACCAACAGAAAATGCATGCCAAAACATGTCAAATTACATGTTTGTTGTTTATGTCAAATTATAGACCATATCCTGTTAAAGTTTCAGGCATGTTGCAAGTGTTGTTTTGTTAAGCCAAATGCATGTTAAAACATGTAAAGTAGTCTATAATCATATATTGTTTATGCTAAATTATAGGCGAAATCTTGTCAAAATTACACCATAATTGCTATCAAAATGCAGCCATAATCAGGTAGAATGAATCTGAATGCTTTATAATTACTTCAAAATACAATCACGTTACACGACTTTAGGATCCTTCTAATAACCTACTGTTACATCAGAATAAGGATTCTTTCAAATTACATCATAATTTGATTCAAAATAGAATCTAAACAAATAACACTTAATGAACTAACAACCTATTTCATTAGTGCTGAAGCAACTAATGCAATTAACAAAAAGATGGTGATCATCTAGTTAAATTTCAGTTGCTTCTTCAATAACTTTATTTTCATCTTCATTTCTTAATCTTTCATGTTGGTATCTTTAACTTTCTTCTTCTCATCAATCAAATTATGTAGTAATGAAGAGATAACTTCCTTTGATCTATGGTTCATTTCTTCGTTCAACCAAACAAAATAATTACACTTCTTGTAACCCAGCAACCGAAGACATCAATGGAGAATAACAAAGATAGATCAATGGAGACCTTGTTAAAAGAAAACAACATCTGAAATCAACATAGACGAAATTGTACCTTATACATTCCTCAACCATAGAAACGGTGACTTAGGTTCGCATTAGCCCATGTCGTCATCAATGGAGCATTAAGACCGCATTTATATACGTATCTCTATAAACGAAATATTTTATTATCGTTGGAACTTGAGTTCTGAGACATTTTGTATTTTTGAGATGTGTTTGAGACAAAGAATAGAACGGAATCCCTTAAAAATTTGTTGTTTGTGTTGATTTTAATTCTAGGATTCTTAGATTTGCAAGTTTGAAGGATGAACAAGACGATGTTCTTCGTCCGTCTTCTCTCCATTTTTATATTGATTAAAATTTTTATTAAAATATTTATATCAATTAAAATTGTTATGTAAAATAAAATATAAATATTTTTCCTTAAAATATTCAGTAAGTGCTTCATAATTAGTTCAAAATGCAATCACGTTACACGCACTTTAGGATCCTTCTAATAACTTACTCTTACATCAGAATAAGGATCCTTTCAAATTTCATCATAATTTGATACAAAATAGAATCTAAACAAACAACACTTAATGAACTTACAACCTATTCCATAAGTGTTGAAGCAACTAATGCAATTAACAAAAAGATGGTGATCATCTAGTTAAATTTCAGATGCTTCTTTAATAACTTCATTTTTTTTTCTTCATTTCTTCATCTTTCATGTTGACATCTTTAACTTTTTTGCTTCTCATCATTTAAATTATGTAGTAATGAAGAGATAATTTTCTTTGATCTATGGTTCATTTCTTCATCCAACCAAAGAAAATAATTACACTTCTTATAACCCAACAGCTAGAGACATCAATGGATAATAAAAGAAAACAACATCCAAAACCAACATAAACGAAATTGTACCTTATACATTCCACAATAATAAAAGTAGTGACTTAGATTCACATTAGTCTATATCGTCATCAATGGAACATCAAGATCACATTTGTATTCGTACCTCTATAAACGAAATACTATGTTATGTTGAAACTTGAGTTCTGAAACAATTTGTATTTTTGAGATGTGTTTGAGACGAAAAATATAACGAAATCCCTTAAAGATTTGTTGTTTGCGTTAATTTTAACTCCAAGTTTCTTAGGTTTGCAGGTTTGAAGGATTTTTCTTCGTACGTCTTCTCTCCATCTTATATTGATTAAATATTTTATTAAAATATTTATATCAATTAAAATTATTATGTAAAATAAAATATAAATAATTTTTCTTAAAATACTCAATAAGTATGATCTGAACCCACAATGATGTTATTACATCGTTAATGATTAATAAAGTGTGCAAAACTGAAGAGGAACCATGAAAATTTTAAGAGAAGGTAAAATTTCTAACTAAAAAATTGGTTTTAAAATAGAGAACTATAATAAAAAATATCAAACTATCGAGACTAAAAATGCATTAAAAATTTTTTTTTACAAAATCAAAATACCATTTTAAAATGGTGGAAGTGATGCACACAAATACTTTTATCGAAGAAATTCATCTGGTTCTATCGCTCAAACAATCTTGAATGCTTCTATGATTATCCTTTAAAAAAAACCTAATACAAGGAGATCTCATGAGAAAGACTAACTCAACAAATAGTTTACAAATGAATAAATTACAAATAAAACACAAACCAGCTAATACATATCTCCCACTGCTTTCTGTATAAATTCAAAACATCCTAAACCTAACAATAAAAGGGGAGGCAATGAGCAAAGCCAGAAATTGAGTTAAAAGCAATTCCTGCATCTCCATCTTCCCAACCTGTTAAGGAACTTGCAATCTCCTACATTCGTCGAACACCTATGTAAGCACAATGCAAAGAATAGTGTTTCCCCCTTCTTTTCTATAACTACAGTGTTAAGTGAACTAGAAACCAAACTCCTGAAAATAGCAAAACAAACCTGCACAATAACACAGAAAAGATAAGTATAATATATATGTCATTGTCATATTTTATGAACAAAATCCAACTGAAGCTAATACCATTAAGCAATGCCAATCGTGCACGAAATCTCAACACATACGTGACACAAATGTTCATTGGAATGTGGATTCTATGTTCAAAATGAGGAAATCAGCATTTTAGTTCTTAAAATCGTAAGGTTCGGTCAACTTAACCTCTCAAATTTGCGAAATACAAATGCACTCCCCTAATTTAATAATGTAAGTCAATTCAGTCCTTTTACAAATTTAGCACCGTAGTTGTACGTTGTTTTCATCAGCTATCCTAGAGAGCATATTGAATTAAGCTGGAAATAGCTTTTAGGCATATCAAACACTATTTCCATAAGTTCTACGAAAGACTTACGTACAAACTATATATGTTCAAAAGAATCATCTCATCTCTCCAACTAGTCTTTAAAGCGGCACATGGAAGAAGAAAATATTTCAAAACATTACATAAATTAATCTATTTCCAGTAATTCAGTGTGCTTCATGACTCAAATTAATTCAATTGGAGATTCAGTTCTTGAAATATTATTTTTCAAAGATACTTGCAGAATAATTGACCTTAGCCAATGAACTCATTTAATTGCTTTACTCTTATAAAAACATATCTAAGGTGCAACACAAAGCAAACTAATTTTTTTAACAACAAAACATCAAAAAAGGGACCCTAATAGAACTGGATCAGGATTAATGAGATGAGACCAAGAAGTAGTGTATTGATATACAAGAATTAACATGAATACGATAAAATATTGAAAATAATAAACTAGCTCACTTGGTGTTCAAGAAACCTAGACTCTCCCTTTCCTATTTAATTGATCTGCAGTTTTATTACAATTTACTGTCACAAGTGTCAACTAGATAGTCACTAACTCTCTCTCTTCCCAGTTTATTCCTACCCCCTCCATTACAATTAATTGCCTACATGACCCTACCTATTAAGTACAAACATAGATATAGTCTTCCTGGCACGACATTGACATGTAGACACCTTTAGTAATATGAGTAAATTGAAGTGGTTGAATGTAATCACGTATACCAGTGTCATGTCAATGTCGAATGCCGGACATTCCTTCAATCTAAAGTGTAGGTGATACATAAGCAGTAACTTTTTTAATGACTACTTATGATTATACTGTTACTACTCTTTTTCATGCTACAAACCCTCTTAATGAGTGCTTTATTTACAGATTGAGAAGTAGTTTCCATAACCGTAAATACTTATGCTATATATTAAGTCCATACTGAAATTTTCATTTGCTAAATCTTACACCAATACTCTACGGACTACATAAACGTATCATTCTCGTATCTGTAAGAAGCTTTTGCAGGATGCAGACATAGGTTTTTGCATTTTACAGAAATGTACATGTAAGAGAACAAATCATACAGATAAACAAATGCCAGTAATGAAAACAATACTTAAAGAGAAGCAATAATATGAATCTTATCAGTATAGATCTTAGACTTTCAGTTACCTTATGGTGACAATAGCAATTCAAGCACAGAAGCAAAATATGTGAGTGTTGGCCCTGTGATTCTTCAAAAACTTGAAGAAAAGCATGCAACTCATACAAGCTCAAAGGCATGGTAAATTTTTGACGCTCGTCTTTTGAACATAGCTTCCAAACGAAAGGACGGAACTCCTTTCTGCAACTTTTTCGCTTCATACATCTCATTCCATGCCTGTACTATTTCATCAATTTTGAAACCTAGACCTGTTGGAAAAAGTGTTAGTATATATGAACGAATGCATATCTATTATGCATAAAACTTTCTAGCGAGGAGAGAAAATGTACCATCTACGGCAGTGTTATTTGAACAGTGGCTTTTCAACATTACAGCTGTATCTGTTGGAGAAGCTCCTGCATGTTCAAATTTCTCGATTGCAACTTCCAAAGATTCATGCCATATAGGTAGCCCTAATTTGAATTCTACAATCGACCGTTCGTATAGCATCGTACCCCACAAGAGATTTATCTGAGACCTCATGTTTGCGGTCAGTGCAGCAGTTTCATCTGATGACAAATTTTTAAATAGCCTGTTCAATTCGATATCGGAGGTTTCGCTCGTTTCCTGCTCTTGCGATTCTTCCCATATCAGCATTCCTTTCTCCATATTCTCCTCAGCACTGTTGTAAAGATGAAGAACCTCTGTGGAGGGCCATGTTGCTAAATCTATATTACTACTGAGTGCATAATACCAGGAAAGTTTTGCTTGCTCGAACCGCTGCTGACCTAGAGCAAGGAAGCCTTCATAAAAATCTGACTTTATTTTAATGGCTGCTTCAAATTTTTCTCCAGCCTTGGCATATTCTTTTTGCGCCCATTCATATGAACTTTTGATTTGTTCGTACATACGCTCTTTAGAAGAATCATCAGTCAAATACACTTTCTTCCTTGCCCTGGACATGTGCACATTTCCCCAATTGAACAATGCTAGAGCCGTCATCTCTTGGAATTTCCCTCCTGCCATGTCAAATAGGCCTTGCGCTTCTTCGCATGTAACGGTCTCCTCCACAGCCTCTGAATAGAGCTTCATCCCAAGTTCATGAAAATCTAAGTATTTGTCAGATTCAAATCCAACATGACTCTTGAACAGTTGTGCAAATTGAATGACCCAATCTTCAATACAAGATGAGCTAATAATTTCGTTTGATTTCACCATACAGCCATTCTTAGGAGCATTATCAATTTCAACTTCCTTCACGTGAAGTTTGTCGTAGAATGGATCGTAATTAGGATTAGCTTCTACTATATACAGTCGGATGGAACCCTGTGATCCTGTTTCAGCCAACATCAGTTCTTCATCACAAGTGATTGTGATCAAATCATCTTCTAGATCCCTATATTTGACAAGAACTGCTCCTAGGCCTGGGAACCGGTCACAAATAACTTCTCTTAGCTGAAAGAGGCTGCAATTAACTGGCAATTGAGCCCATCTTATATCATCGCCAAAAACAAGTTTCACTGTTTTCTTAGGTACGGCTTCGTTTAAATCATTACTTTTTTCTTCATTGACCTCCTTAACATCATCTTTCTGCTTATCAATCTGTTCCTTGTCCGCCTTCTTTTTAGATTTACTACCCTTTTTTTTCTCTTCGAGATGATTGTCGTCAGTCTTATGTGCTGCAATGACGTCCTCGTCTTTCTTCTCGTCAAGTTTTTCCTCAGCTTGATTTTCTTCTAGGATTTCATTGGAAGTCGTCGCCTTCTCTTTTTTGCTCTTCTTCTTGTGTTTATTTTCTTTCACTACCTCAAGTTTCTCCTCAGATTGATTTTCTACAATCTCATTGGAAGCCGTCGTCTTCTCTTTTTTGCTCTTCTTCTTGAATTTCTTTACTTTCACTACCTTATTAGAACAGACACCAAAAGAAGGTTCAACATAATCTGGAGGCAACTCAATTTGCGCATCATTTACTCTTAATCCTCTATCTTCAAGAGCACTTTTCACCTTATCTGAGATCTCCACCGCCATGATATTATTCGGCTCCATCACCAAAACAGCACTAACATCTCTCAACGCCAAATCAAGTCTATTCAAAGCCTCGTAACACCTCGCTCTCTTCAACAAAGCTTTACTATATTTCGGGGTAACCTCAAGAGCCAAATTGCACTCATTAATTGCCCTAGGGTACTCGCCAAGTCCCATCTGCATATAACACGCAGCCATATTGCTACGCAGATACGACACATCTATATGATTACTCGGAAGCAACTTGATCGCTTTCTCATACTTTACCATAGCCCCCTGAAGATCTCTCTTCTGAAACATCTTGTTGCCTTCTTCCTTCAACTCTTGAGCCATGGATATAAACACTATAGTATCATTATCATACACATTCGGACTTTTATCCTCAACCGTTCTATGATTCCCATTCTCTTCACTTGTTTCCCCTATTTGCTTCTTTTTCTTCCCCATTTCAAACCCAACAATCAAATAGTAAACAAACTAATCCTAGACACAAGCCCTCCTAAACCACAACCCTCACAGTATGAATCACATACACCAGAAACACATTAGTAAATAAAACCTTTCCAGTGCTACAGAGACCGAGACCACATTAGTAAATAAAACACTTCCCCTCTTTTTTTTTTCAATTGCATACACAAAATAACCTAGAATCAAAAACCAAACACAAGGAGTTTCAATAAAAACAAAAAAAAAACAAAATTTTAGTAGTAAATAGCTGAAAGCTGCATACAAGAACAACAGTAGTAGAAGCTATAATGAAAGAAGCTGAAAGCCTTAAAGCTGAAGAAACAACAAGAAGGTTATTTATACATACCCGTCTCTCCAAATCAGGATTTGTTTCTGATGAATACAAATCCCAACTGAGAGAGGGGACAAGAACACGAACAACCAAAATCAGATTTGAATGAGAATGAAATTCCGGTCAGAAAACTGAATTCGTGAAAACGATAAACAAGAAGGAATTCAAAGGAGAGGTAGAATTTGATATGAATGAAAAAGTTATCTGGTGAGAAAATAAGAGAGAAAGGTTCAAAGTTTGGAATCTGAAATACGTGAAATGGAAGGAAACGAAAGCATGGTTTATAGAAAATTGCAAGATTTAAACATTCTTGACGTAAACGCTACAAAAGAAGAAGAGATAATGTTGAATTTTTGTTATATGAAAAACCGAGAACCTGCAATTTCTTACACTCTGTTCTTCTTTTTTTTTATTTGTTTAATATATTTAGTTAGAAAAAGAATTAATGGGTCCCATGGTATAAGGAATAATAATATTGTGTATAGTTTTGGAGAATCTTAGTGGGAGGTGGCGTACACATGTCGAACCAACTCACAACTTTCTTGCTTTTTATTTATCTCATCATGCTTTTATTTAATGTACTTTAAGATGTTTTAGACAAATTATGAAGATATTAGTAAAAGATACTAATTTTTTATTAAATTATTCTCATTAATTACTAATCAACATCATCATAAATGTAGAGTGTAATACCAATTTTTTTAAAATCTTTAATTTATAATTTAATTAAAATATATTAATCAATTAATCATAAATATTAATATTATGAAAAAAATTATTTTATTTTAATCACTTTTAAAATAATGTAAACCAATGAGGATGTGAAATTTTATAATGACGGTATCAAATATTAAATAAAATTGTTATAAATTGAATTTTAAACTAACAATTTATATTTATCTAGAGTTTTTTAAAATATTTAAAGTAGTTGAATTAAGCTTAATTTATTTTAATATTTTAAAAATAATTTTTATAATTTTATATTAGAAAAATTTAATATTTTCTCCGTCCTAAAATAAATGTTATAGTTGAAACTTTCGTATAAATAAATGAAAGAGAGGGAATAGTGACTTTATTAAATTATTTTTATTAATTATTAATATATTCAAATTAATATTAATTTTAAATGAAAAACAATAAGTTAAAAATATTTATTTTGAAACAAATAATTTTTTTAAGTGTAACAATTATTTTAGAACGGAGAGTAATAAAGTTAATTAAAAATAAAAAATTGGCAATTTTTGTAAAATTAATATTCTTTTAAATTTTAAATTTTGATGATGATTGTGAAATGGAGGAAAAAAATGGTTTGCATTCACAAAGTGCATCATTGTATTCTTCCTCCTCATTTTTTTAATCAAGTCTTTTGTATTCATTGATTATTGATATGTTATGATTAGACAAAAGTAGATCTTGTTTACATCATCTATTAAAATTCATTCTCCATTTGTCACATATGTAAAGGCAAATTTTGTTGTAACTCGAAATTCCAACGTTGTTTACACCTAAGGATATTCATTTAAGAACAAAAATAAAAACAGCATTCCTATATTGTACGAAACTTTGCTAGAACAAATGACACGTGCAAACTCAATGTTTAGGTGCCTTTCTAAATTATTTTAAATATAAAAATGAAGTAAAAGCAAATATATTGATATTGGACATTGTTTGGTAATGCAAAAAAAAATAGAAAAAGACATTGTTTGCAGTAAACTATTGTATAAGAGTATAGTAGACATATAAGGTTAACACGATCAAGTTAGTGAAATATCTAAAGAGTGATTTAGAGTGAAGATGAAAAGATACTTGAAATTTGTGTGTGTGGAGTTTATACAGGATGAGGAATTCAAATTACTCCCGCTTAACTTGACATTTTGTGTGGATATTTGTTTGATTAGATCTGGCGGTGGAAGATAGGTTGGAGATTGGGATTGAATGTTATGTGTTTGGTTGAGGTCTCACATATTTTTTTGCTAGTTGTCCCTGTCTTTCGTGTTGGGCCCCGTGATTGGACCTTTATCCATGGGTCTTGCGAAAGACACATAGCACTTGTTCCTAAGTCCTTATTACTACATGTTAAAGCGAGGCCCATGTCGCACATGCTACCCTTGACTGTTCATCGGGTTTTCAAGTCTACATCCCACTGAGGGAAGTGGAAGGTTTTGAGATGGAGTCGATTGCATCGAGAGTGCGCGCAATGAATGTCATTCTTACAATTACAATATTTTGTGAGACAAACTTGACGTGTGATTCTAGGTTATGCAGTTATTATGGCCCTTTTTTTAGGGTACTTGAGTAATTGAGTGGATCTAGATGAGATCACAAGCGTTGGTGGCAAGGTTGTCCTTTTCGATGTTATTTAATGTTGGTCATGTGATAACCGCACAAGGGGATATAAAAAGGGTCCAAGGATGAATGTTTTCCTTTTTATTTCTCTCTTGAGGTCTGGCAACTCTTTCTTCATTTTTTTGCACTTGCTTCTAGTTTTTGCAAACAACTCTCGTTGATTATTGCTCTGACATCTTTGTGATGTCTCTCTGATGGCTTTTACTCGTGCGACCTACCAAGATCACTTCTTTCAAGGTAAGGACCAAAGTCTATTTCTCTTATGTATTTATTTCCCCTTTGATTAGGTTTTTGGGAAGATGGTTGTGGAAGATTTAAAAGAAGAAGTTATAAGCGAAGAGATTGCTAGAAGTTTATTTCTCCCATTTTACCTCCAATGAATCCAATTGTTGTAGACGACTTCAAGCAAGACCATAAAGACCAAACTTACATTAGAGTGCAACGTCGTGCTTTTGATTGTGACCCCACAAACAACAAAGTGATGTGGTGGTTGGAATCTCAATCTCGTGCTTATACTTATGATCGATCTTTGTGTGTTGTCAATAACCATGTAATGGACTGTTAGGCTCGTCATGAAACCCATAATGCAAAGGAGGAGAGTTGGGTTGCATGGGTAGATCAAGAAACATTGGATGATGTGTTCGTCTTCGTAGGTGCGAGTCTTTTGCATCATACTTTCATTGAGCTGAATTATCTCTCAGACTGAGGAGTGCTTCCTCCTGAAGGAGACAAGAGGGTATGCAACAATTTTGAGGGATCTCTTATCCCTATTCATGAATGCTTGTTTTCCATGACATGCATATGTCTTCCTTTCAATGACTTTTAGGTGAATGCTCATAACTATTTGGGAGTTTTCCCCTTGCAATTGCATCTGGTGAGTTAGGCTTACTCCAAAGACTTCCAGTACATGTGCGAGTATATGAAAAGTGTGTCGACCTTGACACTCATTTTCCACCTCTTCGATGTTCAACATCAGTCAGCCAACTTGACTCAGGGTTAAGGTTTACTTTCTCTAAGGTAGAGCCAAAAGATGTTCAAGGTCTATTCTGATAGTATGAGGAATTTCAAATATCGATACTACCTAGTTACTCCTCTCTTAGAGTTCGCTCATGCGAGTATATATGACGTCCAATTTGATCATCCCGCAAAATGTTCATATAGGTTTATGAAGTTGTAGCATCAAAATCATTTTATGGTCTGGTATGAGACTTATGTATATCTTCCTAACAATTTCTCTCAATGGGAGAATTATTTGAAAAGGAGTTGGTGGATTTATGGGAAAACTTGGGTTTCATGGACAGTGTTGTGTCTTCCGAGGTAACGTAGAAAAAATAGAAGAAACATTACATAAAGACGTGCTTGTTGGTGGAGGTTGCCACTAAAAATGGAGGTGTCATATCTACGGTGGGTTGTGTAGGAGGTTTCTTCCTTTATGTTTATGTTTCAAAGCTAATGTCTCCTTAATTTATTTGTTTTTTGCCTACATATAAGATGAAATGTCAAAAAACAATGCTTTAGATGAAAAAGATGCCTATAATTATATTGTCACCTCCAATGATCGTTTCTTTTCCAGTCACGAGCGAAGTTCGAACTACGGGTTACCCTGTTGACTCAACCCCATACATTTTTCCTTCTCTGGTTCGAACAGAGGTGTGGGGCCCTCATACTCAACCTATGGCGGGGAACATCTTACACTTCTCTCCATGTGTGCCCAACATGAACCCTTCGAAAGGGTGTGTCATCACAACGTCTCGTGTAAGAGATTCGTGCAATAAGAGACCTTAGAGAGTTGAACCAGACTTAAGAAGATCGAGACCCAGTGGAAGCTCATTAACGACCCTAGGTGCCTTATCATTATGCTTCTGGCCTGTCACGGCCCTCAGAACGGCTAGTGAACTTCAATATTTTGTTTATGAAGAAGAGTATAATTTCTTCTCGAGTAAGTATAAAGTTTCTTTCCAAGAGGAAATGACATATATTTGTACCAGATGCGTAAAGCTTCGGCGATTTTGGCATTCAGTAGGACCAGAATAGGGGATGTTGTCTTTTCTGATTATCTTCAAAAGGAGAAATAAGTGTTTAAGGGAATGTGTCAGTGTCCATACTATGAGATTAAGGCCTATTAAAGGATGTGGGGAATTATATAAAGTATGTTGGTTACCCTCACTTGCTAGCTGATAGGGTGCATTCATTGGCTCAAGAAATAAAGAAGAAGCCTTGACTTATGTTCGGTTAACACTATCTAATACTGAGTTCCCCTTTATTGATGCAACTAAATAATTTATTTATTTTTGTAAGACGGTAAAATAATTAGAGGTGTCTTTGAATGGAGCCCATTAAGGTTGGAAGAAATCTCAAAACGACCTTTGGAAGATGTGTCTCGAAAATATTGACCTGTCTAAAAAGTATGTGAAGTTGGTGGAACATGGTTATTCTGTTTTACAAGCTTCCTTTGAAAAAGTTTTGATGCAGGTGGAATCCCCCCCCCCCCCCCCCAGGGTGCAAATATTAAAGGAACATATTCATCATGGGCAATAAATTATAGATGGGAGGTCGGTGAACGTTGGAGATGAGTCATACTCAAACAAAAATCGGGGTGCTTATGCATGGTTTAATGTTTGTTGTTGAATCAATGGTCTTGTATTGTTATTTCAATGATGTTTTTATGTTAGCATAGAATTTTTAATACCTATTATGCATGCTACATTGAGTCCTGAGTTGGCTTCTCTAGGAATTGGTTGTTGTTTAAGATCGTACTAGGAATTTTTATTGGACATCTCTCAGGAGCATGTTTTGCTAAGGGTTTGCACCTCTACCTTGTCCCAAAGTTTATACTTGGTTTAAGGAAACGTATTGGTGACTCACCTTTTTCACTATGGAGTGGTTAGCTACCAATAGAGGGGTGAGTCGGATCACCACTTAGTTTTGGGTTTGTTGTCTTTATCTGTGTGACTTTGTTGTGGGTTTTTTTATAACTTTAGTCATACACCTATAGTGTTTATGATAATGCCCCTTAGTCATGCATATCCTTTTCTGATCATAAAGATAATAATTTAGTGACGATTTTATTCATTGCCTCTGAGAAATTATTAAATGATTAACTTAAATTAGTTTTTTACATGCAGGAAACAAAAATACTTAACCAAGTGACTATGTCACTACTTATTGATCTCTAGGTATCTTAGTAGTGTTTAACACTACTAGTGTTGGGATGCACTTGTTGTCATCTCCTACAACCACCAAATTATATCAGTTCATATCATACTTGACAGAAGCACTAGTTTATTTCCTTTGTAGATGATCACCATCTCTTCTAGGTGCTGACTAAGGCAGGCCATGTTTACCTCTATCGCACTTTCTTTATTTTTCCCTTCTTGGTCACGTTGTAGGGCCTTGTGTATCCTTTGAGCTCTAGATAAGTCAGCATATATAATCACTAGTTCATCATAGACATTATGGTATTTCAACTTTAGGTGGATTGGAGATGCCACAACGTCTAGCGTTATGATGAAGGGTCTTCCTAAGAGTAGTTGTAGACAATTTTACATTGAACCACAAAGAATAAAATGTCTATTACTCTAGTATTTATCCCTTCTCCTAGTTATTGGAAAATTTTCAATATATTGGCACAAGAACTTTTAAAAAACTAGTATTATTTATTATAGAATATAAATTGGAGTAATAAAAACATTTCAAATTTTTATCTTCTTTTTATTCTTTTTCTCTCTCAATAAAAATAGTTCTCAATAGTTTTCCTTCTTTTTTACTGATAAGGATCTCTACCCCAAATTTAAAAAGGTTTCTATCCGATAAACAATCCTGAATTTAAAATTTTATCAACTACCCAAATTTAAGTAAGATGGGTTAACAAAAATCTGATCATTAGCTTATAATGCAGCTAATAACTAAAAAAAAGGGATTAGGACTTAAAGTGTGTCAACTAAATATAAAATAAGTCACTAGGTGGTCAAAAAGGATCAAGACACCAAACAAAATCATCTCAGTGTATACGTAAAACACAAGTAATGATATTAAGAATTAATGTAAGTTATGAAGGAAAAACACATACATGCTAGAAAAATCGCACATAAAGAAATTACAAGTATTTAGACTCAAAACTTTGTAGTTGTAACTACAGGGTGCAGCCTAAGAAGGGTGGATTAGATTTTATGGTTTTTTTCTCATTATTTTGTCGATGATCTTCTCCTTTTACTTTTCCAGAATTACGATGATGAACTTAGAACAAATAGTGCAGAAAAATAAATAGCAAAAATATAAATGACATGAAAGATTTATCATAGTTCCTATTTCCAACTTAAGGGTATATCTAGTCCCTTCACACCTGGAAGGATTTTCCATTATGTTAGATCTTTGTACAATCCTCACACCAAGATCTCTCTTACAATCTTCTAACATAAACACCAAACCCATGGTGGACTTTAAATCAATCCAATTTAAAGGACCTTTTTGCAAACACCGGCATTATGATGGACTTTGAATCTCCCCGAATCAAATAACCTTTTACAACATAAACAAGAAATAAACCACTTTCTATTTGCAATTACTTTAATAAAGTACACACACTTTCTTTATAAATTAAGTAACCACATACTTGGTGATCAATTACAATTTTTTAACAAATTTGAATATATGAAGTTGTTCTTGAATCAACTTCAACAGACAATTGATCTTCTCTTCTAATATACAATTCAATAATATATGAACCTTAAATTCTCAAATTTGAATGAATTTTTTTCATTAATATGAAAGTTTATGCACAAAATTTTATTTTTTTATGATGTATGAAGACTTTGAAAATTGTTTGAATTGTATGTGAATTTTTGTAGGAAAGAGGCTAATATTTATATGATGTATCATACTTTAAATACATCATAAAAAACCTCATTTATCCGATGAAAACGTTTGTAGAAGTTTCATGATGGTTTGCAATGGTTGGAATGGCAATGTATCATGAAAAGTGTTGATTTTGATAATTATGGTGGTTCTAAAAGGAAATTGCCATAATTTACCAACATTTATATTTTTCAAATAGAAACATGATGTAATCGATTGAACAGATGAAGAAATCGATTGGCACCTTTGTAAAGGTCAAAATTTCCTGGAAGAACCTATCATGCAAACCATTACATGAAATTTGCAATCGATTCCACCTTTGAAAATTGCAACAGTTTTGGAAGTTGATTATGGAGGTTTAAGATGCCAAAATTTATCCCAAAAAATATACTTTTTGCTTTTTAAAAGACTTGACATGAATTATTTATAAACTTTATAGGGGATTTGGATGAGATATTTTTTAGTATCTAAATTTTATACAAAGTTGAATTGGTATTGTACCTTATTTCATGATCAATTCCTTTATTTCCAAAGTATCCATAACCTTATGCATTCTTGATTCCAACCTTCTTTCTTATTTGATAAGTTTTTATCTTCATCAAAAATAAACTAAGATAGATGGTGAACATCTTTTTCACAATCTCTCAATTTTTATGATGACAAAATATATTGATGGGAAGTTTTTGTTTGACACTTGATGCTCCCCATATCTTGTATATCCCCCCTATTTTTAATTTATGTGTTGTATTTTATTTGAATGATAAATATTATTCTTAACATAGTTCTTCTTATGATGAGTTACATATTGAACTTTCTTTTATTCCACGTTATTGAATTTGTTGTTTGTCTTGACAAAGATAGTTTTGCTTGTGCTTTATTTATCAAATTTAGAAAATCCAAACCTACATTTATCATTCGAGTATCTTTTTCTACTTAGCACATTTTCCAGACCAAGTTGAAATTTCTCATACTCATTTATTATTTGATTTAATTCAACAATTTTAGATTCATGTGATTAACATTTATTACATGCTGAATTTTTGACTTGGTCTAATTCCATTTTCATATCATTTGCCCTACTTTCTAGAGATAACATCATTTTCTTTTGTTTTTAACATTTTCTCGAAAATTCAAACATTTCCCATGTAATTCACATAAAGTATTTTATAATTCATCGTGTGAATGTCTATCATTAATTTCGAAATCACTAACCTCATTTTCTTCATCATCAGAATGATGTGAATTTATTAATGCCATGTTTGCTTGTTCTTCATATGAAGAGGAAATTATCTAATTGTCTTGTCATGCCACATATGCTTTCTTTATCCTTTTGTCCTTCTTGTTGTTTACTTGCGTCGAAATTCATTAAGTTATTCACAATACACTTTACCTTCCTTATATGCTTGACATTCAGATTCTTAATCTAAATTTTCTTGGTGCTAGTTCCACCAGACGTTTCAACAATTTAAATTTACTTCTTAACTTCTCTAGCCTCACAGGCTTTGTTCAACCATAATTCCAGCATATCAATAACCTCCTCTAAAGCTTTAATCTCATGGACATGCTTGCTTCCACTAGCTTGATCTTGATTCATGTCGGGAGAAGGATATGTAATCTGAGAGTAGGATAGGATATTTGGTTCTCTTGCTTGTAACACCAGCCTAATTATACCACACCTGCTATAACCAAGGAAAAGTTCGTATTTGATGTGCCAAAGTGGTCTTATGCGAGAGAAACATTTTTTCTATTTTGGCATAACTCCCTAACATTTATTTTTATGGACTCTAAAGAGTGCAAATACCAAGGACACTCCTTAGTATTTCAATTGATTTCCATCCACAACTTTAGTGAGAATGTCCCAAACCAATGTTAGGATATTGTGTATGACATTATACTTATTCAACATGTACTTTATCCTGAGAAATTTCTTATCACTGCTCCCAACTGTAGAGAGTTCACATTTATTATTAGATAAGATTATTGTTCTTTGCTCCTTTCTTACCCAAGAAATTATGTTGTCAACAAAACTCTTACACTCATATGGATTGTCATTAATGTAACTTAGCATGAGGTTCTCCTTACTTGTTACACCAACTTTCTTCAATAGTTGTACCACTTCTTCAAATGTCAATGCCTCTATTTACATCTTCCTTTTAAGTCTCGTTCTTTTGTGATACATACATATTTACTTAAGTATTCTTTCCATGTTGTTAGATGAAAACTCATTACCATTTAGCCTTTTCTGAATATTGAACATGATTACCAAGGAACTTGTTTCAGCAGCTTGCTCGACCTTTCTCTAAGTAGAGCACTCAACTACCATCACATTACTCACGATATCTGATACAACATCTTCCTTATCAACTTTGATGACATCCTTGAGCATTGGTTCGTTCTACTTTAGTTGAGTGCAAATTCTTTCTAGGGGATCACCTATGTATTCCTTCATTTTCTTTTCTTGACACTCAAGAGGATATCTTACTTCTCTTATCATGCCTTCCTCAACCTTAATCAACATTAGATGAACAAATTGTATTGTCATGCTTATCCTCACATCGTAACAGTTTCTTATGTTGACCCTCTCCATATCATTACTATAAGAATCACATAGTCTTTTAGCTTCTTCAACATGTTTCTTGTCACCTTAAATTTTTTATTTCTCTTCATCCCCACTCATGAGACCAAGATGTTTATTATTCTTAGGGTACATAACATTCATAGACGGTGTGTTCTTTGAGATTACTCTCATCTTCTTGCTAACATAATCTAGAATGATGTTTTCATTCTTACATATCGCTCAGTTAACCAAAGTCTTCACATTTTCTAAGGCATGATCATGGTAATTATCTTTATCATTAGATATGCCATTATTATCCTCAACATATTGATGGACATGAATCAGCGGCCTTATGCACATGAGATTTAGTCCACATGCTGGATAGGGTGTCTGACACATCGTTATCACAATCAGAATTTCTCAAACCTGGTTTTTGGGAATCTTCAACTTGAAGAGTTCTCATTGTCCCAATCATAGTTCCCTCAACATCTAGATCAAACTTGTTTGATACAAACTCCAGTGCACCCGCTTCCAATTCATCAAGCATAATGGCATGCTCTTGATTAGTCATACTATGAGAAAAACTATTAACAATGTTCTCCCTTACTCCAGTAGGTTGTTCAAAGTTGGGAGGGCCTCCAGCCTGACCTTCAACCTTCCCTTAAATGATACAATCCTCATGAGTTACCTCAGACTCCTGAGATAGACTTTGGATCGTCTATTTTGACATCTTGGTAGACCTTTCTTCAAGCATAACAACTTTATCAATCATGAGGTCTTGCAAAATCTTGATGTCTTCCTCCTTCTACATAATAACTTATTTACCTTTGACATAGTGTTTAGACTTGTTGAATTTCATATCACACCTTTGATCTTCTGGACTTGGAATAACCAATCTCCCTGACCCTTTGATTCTCCCTTTTGTACTATTTCCACGAGCTATCTTATCTATAGCCATGTGCCCGGTACCCATACTATTAGAATTCCAACTTTTACTTGAGTAACCTATATGTTCTATGGAGTCAGTTGAAGTAGTATTGGTATTCTAATTCTTCTTAGCATGAACTTTCTTGCATCCTCTGATGTTTAGATTCAACCATTTTAAGCAATACGGCTTTGTATGTCCATATTTACCACAATGATGACATATCAGAGGCTGTTTCTTGAAACCCCTGTGTCATACCCCAAAATTTGCCCGTTCATATTACAAGGCATTTTTCAAGGCACTTCAACTTATGTTTCAAGGCATTGACCTTAAAGGAACAAAAGCCCAGCTCACAACAGGCCCAATCCAGAAAAAGCCCAAACTAGCTTGCTCGCTAGGCGAGCAACTCCTTCGCCCAGCGAAGCTTGCGAATACCAGAATTATTGGGCTTCATTCTGAGCCCATTAGGTCACAGATGGCCTGCTCGCTAGGCGAGCAGCTCCTTCGCCTAGCGAAGCTTGCGATATATCAGAATTTTCGGGCTTCATTCTGAGCCCATTAGGTCACCACAATCACTATAAATACCGACACTTCAGTCACGAAAATGAGGGGACGAGGACAGAAAGAAACCCTGGCATAGAAACCCTGGAGACTAACTCAGAGAATTCCGAGTAAAGAAACCCTGAAGGCCGCTCATCCGCACCGAAGTTACCTCCGCCCAACTCCATCCGATACCAAGAGTGGTCAGTCCCTTCAACATCGCAGCTCAGTTGCAAACAGGTTTGCGCATCACTACTGTTTTATGCTTTTAATCGGTAATCTCTACATACATAAGGCATCATCATTAAATTTTCGGATATGTAATTTGATTTCACATGTGAATTTAAGTATGCCTGAATATGCTGAATGTTTGTCCATACTATTCCTGTAATTAAATGCCATAAAGTTCAGGGTTCCGGAGATCATGCTGCTGTCAAACTCAAAACCCGTAGCCGCTCGCTAGCACATCGCTAAGCGAGCCTGTAGCGAGCACTCGCTAAGCCTTCGCTAGGCGAAGCAGAAGCGAACGGGACAGTGGCTGTTTTGTTTCTTTTCTGTTCTGCCTTATGTTTATCTAATCAAGATTTATTATAATTCTGCATTATTTGGCCTGACTTTAGGACTGTTGTGTTTATTTTGTGGTGCAATTTTCAATTGTACTTTATCTCGATGTTCTAACCCGTGTGCTGAATTGTGTAAAGGCTTACATATTCCCGAGGAAACGGCCGGCTAGGTATTCCACTTTATGTGTGGGATACCCTTATGGAGATGGATTCTGAATTACTTAATTTTAATGTGGAGATTCATCCTAAATTATCTAGCTGATTTTAATGTATTGATTTCATCGATTTTAATGTGGACCTAATTATTTAATCGATTACGGCTATCTAATTAATTGTAAAACTTTGCCTTTAAATATGCGATCTTGGACCTCTCTTTGTTACCCTACGATTATTACGGTATTATGGTCATGTCCCGCGAATGTGGGGATGCACTTAGCAAAGACCCTTCGGTTAAATCATCATAGTCCGTCGAATGTTGCCTTTGTCCCTCGATGACCCTTCGGTATAGCCTACGGTTAAATGATGATCGTCCCTTCGAATGCTAAGGTATCCTTACAAATGTTGCCTTCAATGACCAATCGATGACCCTACGATGACCCTTTTACATCCAAAGGATAAAACTACTTACTTCTCAATAGTAAGGACAGTTTTACCCTCATAAGGATAGGAAATGCCCATAAAGATCTTGGGTAGGTATAACCCTTAATTGCTTACTCACAAATCGAAATACTTTTCACACCTCACACCTTTTCAAAACATCTCTTAGAAAGTAACCACTTGGTATACATTCGTACTAGAATCATTACCGAGTTATATTTTCTAAACAACTTTCAAAACTAAACGAGATAACCACTTTGTATACATTCGTACAGGAATCATTACAAAGTTAAACTCTCTTTTCAAAACATTTTCTAAACAATTCACAAACACCTTTTTCAGACAAACATAAGTGATCAAGCAATTAAGAGCCCATGGATAACCATGGATACAAAGGGTGCTAACACCTTCCCTTTGTATAATGTACCTCCCGAACCCAAAATCTAATTAAGGTTTTTCCTGTTCTTTTCCACCTTTCCTTATTGGATAAAAGAAAAGTCGGTGGCGACTCTTGCTAACCGCGACATTTGCTTTCCAAAGCAAAACACACGAAGTCAGTTCACCGTATGACAGAACTGGCGACTCTGCTGGGGAAACTTAAAGAGAGGTTACCTTAAAAACAAGATCACTTATTTAAATTGTCTGATTTACTTTTAAGGGATTGCTTGGGTATTTTATGCTTGAGTGAAAGATCCTACACCCGGATCTAGTGTACCTTAGGTAAGTAGCAAAAGATCATCGCGACTATCCGGCATATACTGGAATGGTCAAAATGATGGCTACGGTTAATGTGACACTTTGGATGTCCTGATGTTCCTCATGTTTACTTGAGGAAAAATTTGGCTTCCGCGTGGTGTCATCAAAGCATTAACCAGACCTTTAGAACCCTAATTGACTCATCCTAGCCATTAGAAAGTAGTGAGATAACTGACTTCGGTTCCGACTGGGGTTGGTTGAGACTCGATACTACACTCTTTGAGATTGGACTTTAGGGAAGCTTCGGTCAACCACTTGGTGTTGCACTGAAGTGGACTTAAGGGAAGGTCAATGATTTGAGATCCTTCTAGAACCCGGTTACTATTCTAGGACAGGTTGAACCAACCAAACTTCAGTGGGAAGGGTACTTACCTATGGAACTCATGCAAGCCTTAAAACTTAGGAATGATTGTTGTGTGACTTGCTTGTGCTTGTTATTTACTTAACATCATAACATCATAACATCATAACATCATAACATCATGACATCATGACATCATGGCATTGTACTAACCATTTCAAGGACTTTAAACATTGAAAACATTTCATACATTGCATAGCATAGCATAACATTGCATAACAGGTATTCTAAGGGATCAGTGTTCTCACGGTTTTCCTCCAAACAGAAAAATGGACCTCGAACAAACTGTCAAAGATCTCCATGCTCAAAATGCTCAACTCCCAGAGATGATCTTGAACTTATCCAAGGGGCAGGAGGAACTGAAGGCTCTCTTGCTCGAGAAGAAAAAGGACAAGAAATCTGTGAGTCACATTAACCCGGGAAGAAGGCAGTTTACGAAGATCAATATGACTTTAGCACAAGCACTGCAGGGTATGCTAAAAGCAAATTTAATTACCCTCAGAGATCCTCCTGCAAAACCCAACACTACTTCTCCTAGTTATAATCCCAATGCCAGGTGTGCATATCACTCCGATAGCCCCGGGCATGATACAAACGATTGTTGGTTGTTGAAAAATAAGGATATGATCGACGCTGGAGAATTTGAATTTGATCCTCCGGGGACTCCTAATGTCATCCCTGCTCCTCTGCCTAATCATGACGAGACTGTTAATGCTGTAGAAGATGCTGATAGCGATTGCGACCTGGATAGCTGGATTTTCCCAACAATTGGTGACAGACTCAATAATTGGAAAGCTGAAGACACTATCCCGATTTCCTTTAGTCAGGAGTAATTGTTATTGCTATTTTAGCATTTTAAAGCATTGTGTCTATGCCCGGGGCACAATAGCTAATTTTTCAAGGGTTTTGTCATTTTCATAAGCATATTCACATTCAATGAATCAATGGATTTTTCGCATTCAAATATTGCGCTCTTTATCTTTCTTGTCATTTTTCAAACAAGCTATGTTTTCTTGCACACACTCACGTAACGAACTGCAGATCCATACCCACTCTGGATCCTGTTGATAATAGTTCTACTACTGTTCATTATGACTTTGAAAATCCGATCTACCAAGCCGAGGATGGAAGTGAGGAAGATTGTGAAGTACCTGAGAACTTGCCAGACTACTGCAAGAAGAAAGGACTATTCAGCCGCATGAGGCATCGATCGAAATTGTGAATCTGGACCACGTCGCCCGATTTATCTCCCATTTGACCGCTACTTGCAAATCCATCTTCATATTACTAAGACAAAATCAAGAAGTATCTCCAAGAACCTCCGATTCTGATGCCACCAATTGAAGGAGGACCTCTAATCATGTATTTAACCGTGTTGGAAAATTCAATAGGGTGTGCTGGGGCAACATGACGAGTCTGGTCGAAAAGAGCATGCAATATACCACCTTAGCAAAAGGTACCGGCTGTGAAACAAGATACTCACAGCTCGAGAAAGCTTGCTGTGCTTTGGCTGGGGCTGCTCGCCGACTAAGACAGTATATGTTGAATCATACCACTTTATTGATTTCTAAGATGGATCTTAGCAAATATACATTTGGAAAACCTGCTCTCTCCGGAAGAACAATAAGATGATTACTGAACTCTGCCCGCAGTTCAAAATAAAACACCATAACTCTTCTCCGTACCGGCCAAAGATGAATGGTGCCGTAGAAGCTGCTAATAGGAATGTCAAGAAGATCATACAAAAGATGACAGTAACATGCAAAGACTGGCATGGGATGTTACCCTTTGCTCTTCACGGTTATCGCACTTCAGTACGCACTTCGACGGGGGCAAATCCCTTCTCTTTAGTCTACGGAATGGAAGCCGTTTTACCAGTGGAAGTTCAGATTCCCTCTCTAAGAATCATGAAAGATGCAGGTGAATGGATTCAGACTCGACTCGATCAGATAAATTTGATTGATGAAAAGAGACTCGCGGCTGTTTGTCATAGGCAGATATATCAGAAGCGCATGACCCAGGCATTTAACAAAAGGGTCAAAAGACAGGTGTATCAAATTGGCGACTTGGTAATAAAGCGTATCATTCTACTACAAGGTGATCCCAGAGGCAAATGGACACCCACATACGAAGGGCCATTTGTGGCTAAGAAAGTATTCTCTGGTGGAGCCATGATACTTGCTACGATGGATGGTGAAGATTTCCCGCATCCGGTGAACGCGGACATAGTTAAAAAAATACTACGCATAAAAGACCCGCTAGGTCGACGTATCTAGACAAAAGTAAGGGCATCCCGGCGAACCAAAAAGGGTTCGGGCAAAAATTAGGGATAAACAGATAAAAATGTACACCCGGCAAGCCGAAAACCTGAAAAGGCGGCTTGGGCAAAAAAGGGTATCCTGGTGGACTGAAAACCTGAAAAGGCGGTCCAGGCAAAAATTAGGGATTAAAGCGTAAGACTATGTCCCGTTCTCAGACGGCTTCATCCAAGTTCAAGGGACTGAACAAGCCAATCACCTCTATCCGACAGCAGGAGATGAGATGCTTGAAGACATAATGACAGTAGTAGAATTAAAATCGATAGGACTTTTCCTTCATAGCTTTTTCTTTATGTTCTCGACAATTTCCT
The DNA here is from genome assembly GCF_024323335.1 of Lathyrus oleraceus. Classification (NCBI taxonomy): domain Eukaryota; kingdom Viridiplantae; phylum Streptophyta; class Magnoliopsida; order Fabales; family Fabaceae; genus Lathyrus; species Lathyrus oleraceus. The sequence continues at coordinate 31,282,392 of NC_066579.1, forward strand.
CTTACTAGGATTTCTGTCTCCCTGTACACGAATTGCCTATTTACAGGCCCTCTTTCAAAATCGATACAATTTTACTTCCGAAGAAATGCTTTTGTTTGCATAAACGTCCATTGATTTAATTTGAATTGATATATGCATTTGAATATGATTGATGTTTACCGAAAAAACATGCATGAAATAGCAATAACAGTTACTGAAAGACTTTAGGGTCGAAGATAAGGTCTAACCATGCTTTCCAACAAGTCCGGTTACAAATCCTGTTCCCCAACAAAAACCAGTTATTTCCCAGAAGAGGTCGGCATCACCAGACAGACGGATCATCTCTTCCATCCCCAGTGGGTATTTCCACCATCAGACAAAAATCAAGTATCCCCCAGCTAAGAAAGGATCATCAATACAAATATCTCCAACCAGAAGACTGAGATTTATTTCCCCAGTAGAGTCCCCTGGAAGAACGTTTCAGACGCATAGTGCATTCATTACATCATTTCACATCACATACATGCATACAATGTTCGCATTTATTTCAGACGCATAATTCATTCATTACATCATTTCACAGCATACGCGTGCATACAACATTCACATTTATTTTCGCAAGCATAAAACATCTCATGCATCATGACATGGCATGAAGCTAACTTTATTTTTCAGGTTAATATCCTCCTGATACAGTCAAAACAAAGGTCCATTCAGACGGACATCTTTATCAATTACATTCAAGATTTAACTACATCCTTCAGATATACTCCATGTCAACGTTCATTCTGACATCCTCCTAACGATGGCATCTATAAGCCCACCTCAGATATTCAGTGCAAATACAACATACAGCAAATATTATCAGATATAGCCTGGCGTACGTTTCGTTCTGATTCAGCTCAACATATGACTCCTTCAACTCAGATGCGATCTAACGTACGGTCCATTCTGACCTTCAACAACTCCAATACGGTCTAACATACGACCCAGTTAGACCTTTAAGTCCTCAGATGCTACCTAGCGTACGGTACATTTCTGAAGTGTAGTCTAGCGTGTGACTACCCCCTTTTCGTAATCAGATTCAGCCTAACGGATGGCTCATTCTACTCAGAGACGGTCTAGTGTACGACCCATTTGGATGTTCATTCCCTCAGATGCTACCTAGCGTACGGTACATTTCTGAAGTGCAGTCTAGCGTACGACTACCCCTTTCATCATCAGATTCAGCCTAACGGACGGCTCATTCTGCTCAAATACGGTCTAATGTACGACCCAGTTACACCTTCATCTCCTCAGATGCTACCTAGTGTACGGTACATTTCTGAAGTGTAGTCTAGCGTACGACTACCCATTTCATCATCAGATTCAGCCTAACGGACGGCCCTTTCTGCTACTCAGATACGATCTAGCATACGATCCATTCTGACCCTTATATCTCAGATACAGCCTAATGGACAACTCATTCTGCCACTTAGATACGATCTAGCGTACGATCCATTCTGATTTTTCATCCCCAGCGAAGTCATCCGCCTGATGAACACCTCACTCTGCTATTCAGATATGGTCTAACGTATGATCTATTCTGATCCCTTATCCCCAGCAGCGTATAACACACTCTGACTCCCCAGCGAAGTCGACAAGGGAGGACTCACGATACGGTCTAGCGAATGACCCGGTATAACACCCATGTCTTCAGATATCGTCTAAGGTACGACGCACTCTGAAGCTCTCGTCATCAAACTTCCTGGATGGCATCTTTAAGCCCATCTCCATCAAGACCAACTTTCGATTAACAAGCGCAAATTTTCGGGGCATTCTAGTGTTCAATAATCTTCCACCTCCCGACCACGAATGGCGTACACACCATTCTAACTCTCTCGGTTCAAGAATATTAAACAGGGGCAGCTGTCATACCCCAAAATTTGCCCGTTCATATTACAAGGCATTTTTCAAGGCACTTCAACTTATGTTTCAAGGCATTGACCTTAAAGGAACAAAAGCCCAGCTCACAACAGGCCCAATCCAGAAAAAGCCCAAACTAGCTTGCTCGCTAGGCGAGCAACTCCTTCGCCCAGCGAAGCTTGCGAATACCAGAATTATTGGGCTTCATTCTGAGCCCATTAGGTCACAGATGGCCTGCTCGCTAGGCGAGCAGCTCCTTCGCCTAGCGAAGCTTGCGATATATCAGAATTTTCGGGCTTCATTCTGAGCCCATTAGGTCACCACAATCACTATAAATACCGACACTTCAGTCACGAAAATGAGGGGACGAGGACGGAAAGAAACCCTGGCATAAAAACCCTGGAGACTAACTCAGAGAATTCCGAGTAAAGAAACCCTGAAGGCCGCTCATCCGCACCGAAGTTACCTCCGCCCAACTCCATCCGATACCAAGAGTGGTCAGTCCCTTCAACATCGCAGCTCAGTTGCAAACAGGTTTGCGCATCACTACTATTTTATGCTTTTAATCGGTAATCTCTACATACATAAGGCATCATCATTAAATTTTCGGATATGTAATTTGATTTCACATGTGAATTTAAGTATGCCTGAATATCCTGAATGTTTGTCCATACTATTCCTGTAATTAAATGCCATAAAGTTCAGGGTTCCGGAGATCATGCTGCTGTCAAACTCAAAACCCGTAGCCGCTCGCTAGCACATCGCTAAGCGAGCCTGTAGCGAGCACTCGCTAAGCCTTCGCTAGGCGAAGCAGAAGCGAACGGGACAGTGGCTGTTTTGTTTCTTTTCTGTTCTGCCTTATGTTTATCTAATCAAGATTTATTATAATTCTGCATTATTTGGCCTGACTTTAGGACTGTTGTGTTTATTTTGTGGTGCAATTTTCAATTGTACTTTATCTCGATGTTCTAACCCGTGTGCTGAATTGTGTAAAGGCTTACATATTCCCGAGGAAACGGACGGCTAGGTATTCCACTTTATGTGTGGGATACCCTTATGAAGATGGATTCTGAATTACTTAATTTTAATGTGGAGATTCATCCTAAATTATCTAGCTGATTTTAATGTATTGATTTCATCGATTTTAATGTGGACCTAATTATTTAATCGATTACGGCTATCTAATTAATTGTAAAACTTTGCCTTTAAATATGCGATCTTGGACCTCTCTTTGTTACCCTATGATTATTACGGTATTATGGTCATGTCCCGCGAATGTGGGGATGCACTTAGCAAAGACCCTTCGGTTAAATCATCATAGTCCGTCGAATGTTGCCTTTGTCCCTCGATGATCCTTCGGTATAGCCTACGGTTAAATGATGATCGTCCCTTCGAATGCTAAGGTATCCTTACAAATGTTGCCTTCAATGACCAATCGATGACCCTACGATGACCCTTTTACATCCAAAGGATAAAACTACTTACTTCTCAATAGTAAGGACAATTTTACCCTCATAAGGATAGGAAATTCCCATAAAGACCTTGGGTAGGTATAACCCTTAATTGCTTACTCACAAATCGAAATACTTTTCACACCTCACACCTTTTCAAAACATCTCTTAGAAAGTAACCACTTGGTATACATTCGTACTAGAATCATTACCGAGTTATATTTTCTAAACAACTTTCAAAACTAAACGAGATAACCACTTTGTATACATTCGTACAAGAATCATTACAAAGTTAAACTCTCTTTTCAAAACATTTTCTAAACAATTCACAAACACCTTTTTCAGACAAACATAAGTGATCAAGCAATTAAGAGCCCATGGATAACCATGGATACAAAGGGTGCTAACACCTTCCCTTTGTATAATGTACCTCCCGAACCCAAAATCTAATTAAGGTCTTTCCTGTTCTTTTCCACCTTTCCTTATTGGATAAAAGAAAAGTCGGTGGCGACTCTTGCTAACCGCGACATTTGCTTTCCAAAGCAAAACACACGAAGTCAGTTCACCGTATGACACCCTGTGATGAATTCACACATGTTAAACCCGATGTTAGGACATGTGGTCCAACCTTAGAACCTCATTCTTCTCTTCAGGAGTAACAACCTTTGATGAGGGAACCTTTATGTCTCGTTCTTTCAATCTCATTCCACAATCTATTCCCTTCGTGTCTTTGGATATCTCTCAAATCTAATCATTGCTTTCAGATTGAGCTATGTGATCTACTTTGGAGTTTAGAGATGTTACCTCCTTTTCTAGACCTATGATGGTTGATGAAAGCTTCTCTATTTTCTTCTAAATGATGCTTACGTTCTTATTTTGTTATTTTATTGTTATGCAAGCTTCCTTTTGATCCTGATAAAGGTCACTTATGGTTTTCTTTAGACTCTTTATTTCCAAGCAAACTTCTTCTAAGCTGAGATGCAAAATCATGAAGGATGTATCAACCTCTTCTTCAGTATGGTCTTCAATACTGGATACACTTGAAGATTCACATCTTCTAGAATACGCAATCACATTGTTGGAAATTTCTCCCTCACCTTCACTATTAGAATTAGACTAAGTGATGCTTAATCCATTTTTCTGTTTTCTTTGAAAGTTAGGGCATTCTGGTTTAATGTGTCCAAAGCCTCCACATTCAAAGCACTAAGTACCCTTCCCACTGTTGGGATCTTCTTCATTACTATCTTTGTCCTAGGGAGTGATGTTGGAACTCTTGTCTGGGACATTGGTTCTCCACTTCCTATCCAAATACTTCAAGGTTTTGTTGAAAATTTTCCCAAGAAGAGCAATATCATCTGCCAATCTCTCTTCTTTGACACCTTAACTTCTAGTTTCCTCAGTGTTGAATACAATGGCTATACCTTTGTTATTATTTTTTGACCTCTCATTGATGGACATCTCATAGGTTTGTAGGGAACCAATGAGTTCATCAACCTTTATACTAGTTCCTGAGTTTTTTCATAGTAATCATTTTCATATCAAACCTCTTAGATAATGATTTGAGAATCTTTCTGGCAAGCTTTTTTTCATACATATTTTCACCTAAGGCAAAGGATGTGTTGGCAATATCATACAATCTAATGTGAAACTCACTCACAGTTTCATCTTCATTCATCCTCAAGTTCTCAAATTTCATTGTTAGAAGAATGTAATCTTGACATATGAACCTTGGATGTGCCTTCATGTGCAATTTTCAGTATCTCTCATGCTTTTTTAGCTTCTGAACTTGTGTTGATAAACCTGAACATGTTCTTGTCCACACTATTGAAAATCACATTCAATGCCTTGGAGTTACCAAGGGCTTCATCATTTTCCGCATCAGTCCAATCAACCTCTAGTTTTAGATTGGTTGTACCATCTTTAGAGGTAGTCATCAGATGTTTTTATCCTTTATCACATCTTTCCATGCTTTGTTTCCCAAGGATTTGAGAAAATCCACCATCATCACCTTCAAATAATCATAATTTTTGTCATCCAAAACAAGTGGTTTGTTGAATGATCTTCCATCTTTAATTGTCTTCATTTTAACAAAATTTATCTTCCTTGGAGCTCACCCAACATGCTAGGCTGTCTGCTCTTATGCCAATTGAAATTTTTTGTTCCTCAGTGGAAAAATGTCAAACACGATGCTCTAACAACAGGTTTGACAAGATATACCAGAACCACTATAATAACAAGTTATGTATGATGGAGCAGAAAAGTAATAAAGAACATAGTCAATTGCTTACCCAGTTCGGTGAAACTATACCTGCGTCTAGGGGGATGAGTCCACAATCCATGAAAGGAAATTCATGATTAGTAGCTTAGTACAATTAGACTTACAAGCAACAACAAACCTTATGTTGTTCAATGCCTCTTTCTAACACTACCCAGTGACTTTCTATTTAGAGTCTCCCCCTAAATATGAGCACCTACTCACTTTCTTCTCTTCCACAAAACCAGTGATAGAGGCAAACAACCACTAAAACCTAATGATCAACTTTAATCTTCACAAGATGAAATAATTTTGAATATTAGAACTCAACTAGACAAACCTTATATGCTAAGTTACTGAAACATAGAGGTGTACATAACAATGTCGAATTTACAACTCAACTAGACAAACCTTTTATGTCAAGTTACTGAAACATAAAGGTGTACATAAAGATTCAACACTAATCTTCTTAGGGCATTAGCATGAATACGCGATACAAAACCTAACACTCTAAGATCTTCAATGGGATTTATTCCTTTCTAATGTAGGTTTTTGATCTTCTTATATAACAAATAACTTTGGGCTTTTCTTCGGGGATTTGAGATTGATTTTCATCCAGAATCTTTGCACAATTTATTGGATATTTAATTTACTTCTTGAATATCTCCAACAAAAAGATATGATTTGGTTTGTTAAAAATTCAAATTTAAATCTCTTTTAAATCTGATTTGACCTTCGAGTTGTCCACAAATCATATAATCATATTTCTAAAATAAATAGCAATAAAACATAACTGAATCTTCTTAAAAGATTATGTTAAAACAGAAATAATCTAGTGTCTGTTGCACAAGGCCTAGATGTCGAACTCATATGTTGGAGCATCACATCTAGCATGTGCTCTTCATACAGCTTTAGCAAGTTAGACCAATCTTGAACACTTGAACACCTCTCCAAATTGTTGTTTTGCTAAAATATAGTCAATCCAAATGGCTAATCCCATAGGAACTACACTAGGTTTATGTGATGTTAGAGTGATGTTTACCGTTAAAACTTGTCTTGCATATTTTTTACGGGAAGAATTGGACTCTCCCTCACCGCCGAAGCCCCCACAATGGTGTTGGTAGTGATCTCAAAACTTCTTTTTTGCATCTTCTAGGGAAAGATGACAAAAATGAGTGGTGAGTATGACCCGGGTTAATTTTATCGGGCCCTACAATGGGCGCCAATTATTTTTGCTAAAATTAAAATACGTGATAATCCTTTGTGGTGTATGATTGTCATAGATTTTAGGATTGTTGTGGTGTTAGATCTAGCTTACGTAAAGAGATGCAAAACTCAGTATATTGTTATTTTCTGGGTGAAAATGTCTTTGCATGTTTGTTTGATTATTATTTTGTGTTTGTGAAAATGATTTTGTTTCTTAAATTTTGAACTTAAAATGTGTTTATGCTTTGATTTTTTCAACATATAAATTTTAGATTTCTTTTTAAGGTCTATTTCTCTTCGACTCTAATCTTATATTTTCGAATTTTCTCTCTTTTGTGATGTTTTTTTCCTTATGTTATAATTGCTATAAATGTTGAGATTAACTACTTTGATCATTATAGATTAAGCTAGTTAATTAATACAGTTGGTTATTGTTGGTTGGTTAGTTAGCTCTATTGTGATTGGTTGTTATGAGATAAGATTGTAATATATAAGTGATGTATTGCCACATGTACACAATCCAATAAAGCAATGATGCAACTTTCTTGATATTTCTTTCTCTTTTCTTCTGTTAATCTTTCTCTTTTCTTCTGTTATTTTTCTCCATTGATGAAACAAGCTTCATCATAATATGGTATCATTCGCCAATTCGATCCTCCTTCTGCTGTTATCCAACTGAATCCTTTTACACCGTTTCATTTCTTCATTTACTTCCTTTTGCATCCATGGCCCCTTCTCGAGCTTCATCTTCATCAACTGATCCTGCTTTGGATTAAACTTCACCCTACTTTGTCCACCCCAGCGATGGCCCTGGTTCCGTTACAGTTCTTCCGAAAACTCACTGGTTCGAACTATCATTCATGGGCTCGAAGCATGAAGAGGGCTCTTGGTGGCAAAATGAAGATTGAGTTTATTGATGGATCTCTCCCTGTTCCTGCTGATTCTTTTGATCCATCTCTGCGTGCTTGGAATCGCTGCAACATGCTTGTACATTCTTGGATCATGAATTCTGTTTCAGATTCAATTTCACAGTCCATAGTTTTCATGGAGAATGCACTTGATGTATGGAACGATTTGAAAGAAAGGTTTTCCCAGGGTGATCTCATACGTATTTCTGAGTTGCAGCAAGAAATTTACAACCTAAAGCAAGAAACCAAATCAGTAACTGATTTTTTCTCTGATCTTAAAATTCTTTGGGAAGAACTAGATTTGTATTTGCCTTTACCAACTTGTACTTGTCGCATAAAGTGTTCCTGTGAAGCTATGCGCAATGCAAGATCTCATCACCAGCTATTGCAAATTATCAGATTCTTGACTGGTTTAAATGACCAATTTGCTGTAGTGAAGTCCCAAATCTTGTTAATGGATCATTTGTCAACTATGAATAAGATATTCTCCATGGTTATTCAACATGAGCGACAAATTCAACTCCCTATTCCAAATGATGAGTCTCAAACACTGATTAATCTTGCTGATTCCAAGAGGTTTGGAGCAAGAAATAATGCATTCAAGCATGGTGTTCGTGTTTGCACATTTTGTGGCAAGATTAACCATACTGTTGAAAATTGCTTCAAGAAACATGGTGTACCACCTCATATGCAGAAACAGTTTCAGAATTCAGCTAACAATGTGGCATCAGATGGAAATGATGATGGATCTTCATCTCATGGTGCTGAAATTAAAAGTGATAATTCACCTATGACTCAAGGTCAATTCAGTGCTTTAATGAATCTACTTCAGAAATCAAGCCTTGGCCAATCTTCAGGACATGCTTCTTCCAACCAAGTTGTTGTTGGTCATCCATCAACAGGTAACACATATCATTGCATGCATAGTAGTAGTATTGGTTCTTGGATCATTGATTCAGGAGCTACTGATCACATATGTAGTTCTGTCCAATGGTTTCATTCACATAAGAAAATTATCCCCATCACTGTTAGATTGCCAAATGGACAATGCCTTGTTGTTAACCACTCTGGCACAATTTATTTTTCTCCTAATTTCATTGTGCATAATGTTCTTTTGATCCCTAAATTTTCTCTAAACTTATTATCTGTTTCAAAGTTATGTGAATCCTCTAATTACAATGTCAATTTCCTCAAATCACAATGTGTCATACAGGACAAAATCACCATGAAGATGACTGGTTTTGCTGAGCAGAAGGATGGATTGTACTATCTAACACTAAGAGATAATGATTCACCTGCTACACACACACACACACCTGATTTAACTTCCGCCCTAGCAGCCAATGTCACTTTACCAGATAAAGTCTCATGGAATTTTAGATTAAGACACTTATCTTAAAATAGATTATTGTACCTACATTCCCAATTTCATTTTATCAAAGTTAATCATAAAGATGTTTGTGATGTCTGTTGTTATGCTAGACAAAGAAAGCTTCCTTATACTATTAGTAATAATAGAGCCGCACACCCTTATGACTTGATCCACTTTGACATTTGGGGACCCCTTGAAGTCCAATCTTTACATGGTCATTCATATTTTTTAACTGATGTCGATGACTGTAGCAGATATACATGGATCACATTAATGAAAGCCAAATCTGAAGCTAGACACCATGTTATAAACTTTGTCAATCTCATAGAAAATCAACATAAGCTTCATGTCAAAACTATCAGAACTGATAATGATTCTGAATTTAACATCCCTGAATTTTTTACGTCTAAGGGAATCATTCATCAAACAAGTTGTGTTGAATCTCCACAACAAAATGGTCGAGTGGAGAGGAAACATCAACATTTACTAAATGTTGGAAGAGCCTTCCTTTTTCAATCAAAACTTCCAAAAGAATTTTGGTCATATGCTATTTTGCATGCAACATTCATTATAAACAAACTTCCTACACAAGTTTTAAACAATCTTTCTCCTCATTTCATATTGCACAATGCACATCCAGATATGCATAGTCTCAAAGTGTTTGGATCTCTTGCTTTTGCATCCACACTACATATGCATAGAACAAAACTTGAGCCAAGAGGTCGAAAATATGTTTTCTTAGGATACAAGAATTGTATGAAGGGTGTGATACTATATGACATTAACAGTCATACAATTCTTGTTTCTAGAAATGTCATACATCGTGAACATATTTTCCCTTATTCAAATGTCAATTCCACTAATTGGAACTATCATCCTTACAAAGATCCCATTGTTTCACCACAAAATGAACCCATCATACATGTTCCATCACAAAGCATTGAATCCACAACTGAGGAACATGAGCATCATCCTAACACAACCATTGACACACTGCACCATTCTAACATTCACCCTGAATCTTTAGAAAATACTGATGAGAACCATGACACTCAGCTTGTCCCTGATACACCAGATATTGACAAAATCCAATCTAGGCCTATTAAAGCTAAACATACACCTCATTATCTCTCAGATTATGTGTGCAATACATCTGATGTATCAGCAGTCAAGTCGTCATCAGGTACAACCAAAACTAATTATCCTATTTCAAATTATGATTCCCTGCATTTTTTGTCTGCATCTCATCGTGTTTTTGCATTCAATATCACTCTTACACATGAGCCAAAGAACTACAAAGAAGCATGTTTGTCTGAACATTGGATCAAGGCCATGAAGTCTGAATTAGATGCATTAGACAAGAATAGAACTTGGAACATAGTTGATCTGCCACCACATGTCAAACCAATTGGTAACAAATGGGTGTTCAAAGTGAAGCATGAAGCAGATGGCACAATAGAGAGGTATAAAGCTAGACTTGTTGCTAAAGGCTACAACCAAATTGAAGGGCTTGACTTCTTTGACACTTTCTCACCTGTAGCAAAGCTTACCACTGTCAGAACTCTTCTTGCAACTGCAGCCATCAACAATTGGTTTTTACATCAACTTGATGTTAACAATATCTTTTTACATGGGGAATTGCAGGAAGATGTGTATATGACTATACCTGAAGGTGTTACATGTCACAGGCCCAATCAAGTATGCAAACTCCAAAAGAGTTTATATGGTCTGAAACAAGCCAGTCGCAAATGGTATGAAAAGCTAACAACTCTATTACTTCAACAAGGATACACTCAGTCTACTTTTGATTATTCCCTTTTCACTTTGAAAACTGATGCTCACTTTACAACCATCTTAGTCTATGTTGATGACATAATTCTAGCTGGAACTTCTATGTCTGAATTTGATTGTATTAAACTCATTATAGATGAAAATTCCAGCATCAAAAACCTGGGCATACTCAAGTATTTTCTTGGCCTCGAAGTTTCTCATTCAAAGGAAGGGATTTCACTATCACAACGAAAATAATATCTTGATCTTTTGCAGGAATCTGGCATGCTTGGATCCAAACCAGCTCCCACACCTATTGATCCATCAGTTAAACTACATGCTGATAGTGGTAAAGCTTTTGAAGATATTGGAGCTTACAGACGATTAATAGGTCGTCTGCTGTACTTTAACACTACACGCCCAGACATCACTTATGCCACGCAACAACTTAGTCAGTTTCTTCACAATCCAACAATGGCACACTACCATGCTGCTTGTAGAATCATACGCTACTTGAAGAACAACCCTGGTAGAGGAATATTGTTTCGAAGGAATGCTGAACTGCAACTGCTTGGCTTCTTAGATTTTGATTGGGCAGGCTGCATTGATTCAAGGAGATCCATTTCAGGATATTGTTTCTTCCTTGGTACTTCTCTCATATCGTGGCGTGCAAAGAAGCAAGATACTATTTCCAGATCATCATCGGAGGCTGAGTATCGGGTGTTGTCATTTGCCACATGTGAATTGCTTTGGTTGATAGTCCTTATGAAGGAGCTGCACATCACATGTACCAAACTCCCTGTTCTCTATTGTGACAGCCAAAGCGCAATGCATATTGCGTCTAATGCGGTGTTTCATGAACGAACTAAACATCTCGAAATCGATTGCCACTTGGTCCGTGAAAAGCTTCAGCAAGGCTTACTTCGGCTCCTACCTATTTCCACTCATGAGCAGCTTGCTGATTTTCTAACCAAGGCGTTACCAACTTCAACCTTCAACAAGTTTATTTCCAAGCTTGGCATGATCAACATTCACCATGCTTAGCTTGAGAGGGGCTATTGAGATTAACTACTTTGATCATTATAGATTAAGCTAGTTAATTAATACAATTGGTTATTGTTGGTTGGTTAGTTAGCTCTATTGTGATTGGTTGTTATGAGATAAGATTGTAATATATAAGTGATGTATTGTCACATGTACACAATCCAATAAAGCAATGATGCAACTTTCTTGATATTTCTTTCTCTTTTCTTCTGTTAATCTTTCTCTTTTCTTATGTTATTTTTCTCCATTGATGAAACAAGCTTCATCATAATAATAAATATAATTTTTTTATATGTAGGATACAAATTTGTCACTAAAAATTAAAGTTTTTTTTTATATATTTTGAATAAAAGTTTAGCATATTCGAGAATGTAATTTTGTCCTCTTTTGTATTCTTTACTCTTTTTTTTTAAATGAGTTTGTTTGATTTTTGGATGATTATTATCATTTTGCTTGTGATCATGATTTTGTTTCTTAAATTTTAAAGTTGGATTGTGTTTATGTATTGATTTTTTCATAAAAAGCGACATTGAAGAGTAAAAAAAACTTTCAAATATTGTGTTTGTACATCACATTTCAAATATTGTGCATTTGTAGTCTTGTTATTATTTTAGTTTGATTATAAGGAATAAAACCATTTGGTATTAGTATATTGATTTCTTAGATATCTAATATAATGAGGATTTGTAGAAATTCCATCAATTATTCAGATATGTTACTAAGGATTGTGCTCCGTAGGACAAGAATTCTTTCTTCATTTTCTAAGATAACACTGGATTGCTTTTGTCGTATACTTTTAACATCAATTATTTTGTTTTAATTATCAAATTCTTGCAAGCTCAAGTTACTGACGAGTTATTCATTATATTGATTATTATTGTCAATATTATTTGATTTGAAATTGATCTATAATTTGATTAAAGGGATTTATGTAACATACCATCTTGTATGTATGCATGTATCTGTTCCAGGAGAAGAAAAATATAACTCAAGAATTCTCTATTTGTCTCCAAATTTTGAGAGGAGTTTGTTAGATACACAACTAATCAATGCAAAAGAATTGGATTAAAACTTTCAATTTTCGTGAATTAAATCACTTTTTCTTTAAATTATTTCAAACACTCTCAAATATATTTTAAAGTTGGAACGCAGTAATATTCAAGATAATTCAGCCTTATATCGAATTTACGCAAGACCGACGAAAATTCGATTTGTGACAAATAGAGTTTAAAATTTGTTCAAGAGGATATTTGATTTGTGATATATTTTCTGAATTTAGAATGAAATATTTATAGATTTTATTTTAACATTATTATAAATTTAAAATGAATCTTCAATTGATTATACTGCAAAATTTTATATAAGTGATTTCCGACTGATTTATACAGATAACTAATTATATTTTAGAATATGATCATCGAAATGTGTCATAAAGTTTTATTATATTTATATTTTATTCACTAATTTATATGTGTTTATATGTGTTTGTACGGATATCTAATTATTTTTTTAATATAATCATCAAAATAGAGAATTTTGACTCCAAATTAAGTATGTTTTATGCTAATGGAACTATTTATTTTGTATTTTAGAAAGATTTGTTTGCAACTTCAACATGTTTTATAGTTTATGAATATAATTTATTTTAATATTTTTTATTGTAATTATAGTGTTATATTGGCGAACATTTTAAATTAGAACGCTCTTGTCGAAGAATGTTTTAAGGACTCGACCCTAAAATTATAATGTGTAAAATTGTTGGTCAAGTATGAGAAAATCTATTTATGTGAGTTAGAATTTTAAAAATACTATAAAATATAAAACTTCTCGTCATCTTTGACAAGTCCTAATCACCTCAAATTATTATGAATTTATTAAGACCTATAAATCAACTATCCTTGTCGGAGGAAAAATATTTTTAACCAGTACATTAATATATTGTGTATATGATGAAAATTTATTTTAGTAATGTGTTGAATATCATTTATTTTAACTTATTCTATAAAAATTCCTCCAATCATAAAATATATGTTATATTAATGTACTATTTATTTAAAAATCATTGATAGCATTATCAAATATATTTATTTTAAAAAAATGGATTCTTACTATATTCATTTATTGATTATATTTACTTTGAAAATTTTGAATCGTTAAAATGTTATAAATATCTTATAATATTAATAATATTAATTTTAGTGTATTTTAGAATATCTCTTAGTGCCATATTTGATATTACTTATTATTATCATGATTTTTTTTCTTTTTTTAGGATTGAGTTTATATATTTATATAAATAGAGATTACTAGTATTTATATTTTGTATAAAGTCAATATCAATTATCAATAATATTTTTCTCTCCTCTTTTTTATATAATCTCAAATTCAACCTGGCATATGAAAACATGTCTAGAAGTGACAATTTTGACGGCAATTTTGGTGATGTTCAGCCACAACAGTGCAAGAAGAAATATCATCGACACACTCTTAAACAAATTCAGGAACTCGAAACTTTCTTCAAAGAGTGTCCTCATCCCGATGAAAAACAAAGATCTAATCTTAGCAATAAGCTTGGTTTGGATATATTTTTCTCATTTTTAGTGTTTCGTAAATGGCAACTCAAATCAAGCCGCCATCTTTATTTTATTCTCCAATTACAAATAAATTCAATTGTGTTTTGTTTAATTGTAAATATAATGATTTTATTTATTGCAATAGTTTATCCAATAATGTTTAATATGATTATATTTAGAAATGAATGTATAGTATCTTTTAGATTTTATAAAGTTTTATTGTTATTTTCAATTTTTATGCATCACGCTTTTTATTCATTTTTGTTTAGGGTTTAAAATTCACGGTTTAGACTTTATCTTAATGAATGTTTTTAATTTTTTTTAAAAAGCATTTTCTTTTTTGTTTTACCAATGTCTACACTGTTTTGCAAAAAAGTTGATTAAGGTGATTTTAATTTTTGAAGATAAATAATTGCAAGAGGAATAATATTATCAACAAACTTGGTTTGTTTAATTCATTTATTTTTGTTGTCCAGAAAAAATCATCTAACTTTGTTTTAAAGAAGATATTTTACAATTGATTCGTTACTTATTTAGTGATATAAATTTGTGCAAATTCCTTAAGCTTAACATAGGTCTTGAATTACAAAGTATAAATTACTCTTTATATTTTTTTACTATATATTATATGTCATTCTTGAAGAAAAAAAATCAAATAATAAAAAAATTTATAATACTAACAATTTTATTTAATTCTTTTAATTCTCTATTGAAAATAATTCATAATTATTTTTAATATAAAATCAATTATAGTTTTTAATATCTTCACAAATTAAGAAAAATAGCTAAATTATAATTTTAATCCATTTTAATCATTTATTTTCGTTCATTCACTAAATCATTTCCGTTATTTTATTTTTAAATAGTTTTGATTCCTTATTACATTTTGTTAAAAAAAATTCAATCCTACAAATAACGTTTTTTATAACGAATCTTACGTCTCGAACAATAAAAAATCGAGGGTATAAGACCTGGGAGTGCTATGTTTTATTTTTTTAAAGAAAAAAAAACAAGTTCCCTTGATTTTTAAGAAAACCGAAGGAATATAACTATAAGGGTGTTCGCTTCGAATTTCGATTAATCTATTTTATGTTGTTTTTTTCAATGATTTAATTTGTATTTCTCACTTGGCGCCTTTCCAGCTTCACTTTTTTTGTTGTTAATTTCTTATTTATTTTTTATTAGTATTTATCTCGGTTACATAGTCCAACTAAGAGGTAATATATTTTGCATCAACAATTTCAATTTTCAAAAACTCATTTTTATTTTTTATTTTCTATATTCAAATCTCCCAGTTTTCATCAAAAACCGACATGATATATATTTGAAGTGAGTTCCAATAATATGACGTTATTGTGTATTTTTATATTTTTTATTTTTAATTAATACTTTCACGCCAACTTTTATATAAAATCGACGTGTCACATATTTTGCAAGAAATACTTCAGACTGCTATCAAAGATCAAACGTCATTTCGTCACTCTCATTTTGCAAAAAAAAAAACCTAGGTGATTGTCATCGTCACTCTCATCAAAACTCTTCTAACAAATTTTCTTCAAAACTCTAATATCATCTATATTTCAACTAAAATTCGTTTGAGGTACGTTTGTTCTTTTTTCTCTCTCACTAAAATGTTAGTTAGAATGTTTCTACGTGTTGTTTGATTCACTGAAATAGTTTCTCTTGATCATTATTTTACTTTTTCACTGAAATGTTAGTTAGTATATTTCTACGTGTTGTTTCGTTCATTGAAATAGTTTCTCTTGATCATTTTGAGCTTTATTTAGATAGTCATGGCCGATTCGACAAACACCTCTCATACAACATTTGTTGCAACCTCTGTTAATACAAAAAGTAAAAGAAAAGATAGAGGTGTCACGATGTATACCAAGGTGAAAAGCCCACAAACGTGGTGTTCTCTATCCAGGTACAATTGATATAAGAATTGGTAGGGCTTTTGGTGAACATGTTGAGAACTGTATGGGTTAGATTGTGCTACAAGGTAGAAGTAAAGTGAGTATTTTGATAGATAGTTGGTACGGAGTTGACGAAGACTCGAAAGATGCAATATGGGATGATATTAAGGTATTTAATGATATATGTTACAAGTGTATATGATCATTTTTTTTAATACTAATAACAACTATATTGTGTAAGCATAAGAGGTGTTGTATGTTAGTCCAGATGATAGTATGGTGAAAAAGAAATTGCTTACATATTATGATGAGCGATGAATGAGCTTTAAGGCACAACTCACCCATGATTATATTAAACATCTAAGAGATAAAGATGACCCTGAATATAAGCCTCCATACTTGATGTATTCATTTATTGATCAGGATGTTTGGGGGAAATTTATAAAGTCTCGTGCCACTCCTGAATTCTTTGCAAAAAGCCAAAAAAGAAAGGAAAATCGAGCTAGAAATATCTATACACATAGATTGTATCGTGGAGGATATCAAAAAATTGAAAAGAAGATGATTTGAGAAAAAAGAAAACAAAGGGAATTAGAGCTGGGAGATTCTATAAGCTTTGACCGCATTTCATATCCACCATCACGCCACGAGAAATGGAAGAGGGCACGTCAAATAAAATACAGCGAGTTCACATCAGATGCTACATGTGAAGTGACTCAAAAGATTGTAAGTAGATATTTTTTTCAACAATATTTATTCTGGTTAAAACAATTTGGTAAAGATGAAATTTCATGTGTTGTAAGATGATCTAGTTGAACAAACCAAAGTCAACCTCTTTGCTTCACAAGATCATCGTGACATCTTGGTAGATGCGATTGGAACCAAAGAGCATCTTGGACGTGTTAGTGGTATTGAAAAAGGCATTGGCTTCAAGTTATTTTGTACACGATCTAAATCATCTAGAGAAGAAAACCGTAAGAGAGATATTGAAGAGATTATTATTGTTAAGTTAGGGGGGAAAGGAGAAGTGGATGGAGGAGCGGAGGATGTTCGAGGGGGAGAGGGAGAGGTGGAATGAGGAACGGGAGAGGTTCTTTGAGAAGGAGAGGGAGAGGTTGTTACAGAAGGCGCATAAGAGTATCCGGAAGAAGAAAAAGGAGTGAGAGAGGAAGCTCGAGGAGAAGCGAAAGAGGATGGCCAAGGAGGATCTTGAGAAGATGCCCAAGAAGTGTACCTGAGATGTGCTTGAGGTATAAGTTGTATGTTGTTGTTATTATCGTTTACGTATTTTAATTTTGTATTATATTTATGTTGTTTTTATGATGTAAAAATTGAATTCGTTGGGTCTACTCAATCATACAAATTCAAATCAGTTGAAAATTCAACAAAATATAGTTGGGAAAGTTACGGGTGGTACAAGCAGGAAAGAAAGTTTTTCTGCCAACCAGTGCAGTATTGAAACCACACTACCAAAACTAGATAGCATTGAGAGAATATCAATGATATTCGAAAGTATTTCAGATTCATGCTTGGGTATTACATTAAGGCATGATCCAAGTCAGTTATTCGTACTTTCTAAGGATCCATTTATGGATTTTTGAATGGATATGAGTACCTAGACAATTTCGTATTACAAATTTTGTACTCGTAAGTATAGTTTTTATGTTGATTTTGATTTATATTCATACATTCTTGTACTTTAACATAAAAATTTGACTCTTACGGTTCATGCTTGTGTTTTTTGTTGAAAGGAATATAAATAAATATTGTTTCTTAGATCCATCGTTGCTTGGCATTATTCGCGGTCTGACAGGAAACAAGAAAAGTTGAAAGAGAACAAGGATTTTTATTTAGCCACGTTTACCGCGAGTAAGTAAATATTAATTTTTGTTTTCATTTATAAATCAATTTTATACATATTATTAATTATTCTGAATGTTTATGCAGTGATCATTGACAACTAATTGCTATATGTCCAAGGAAAAATGCTATAATTGTGTTTTACTCGTTGTACTATGTGCTGCATGAAGTTGTGGTTAACGCTTTGAATGTGTAAGTGATATTATTCTTAATACTCAAATTTTAATTTTAGATTTGAATAGTTTTTATTCATGTTCAATTTTAACTGACATGTGTAGAGCGATGGAGGGACATAATGTAATCAAACGAAATTTCCTTGGCAAAAAATCAAATATTTTATATCCAAAAGTAAGTATATTACTTGTACTTTTTTACTTATATTATTTGTGTGTATTAGTGATATATACATATATGAAAATTATTTATAGTGGTGAAAACAACCCAACGACTATTCTTGTGGATACTATGTTATGAGATATATGCTCCACATTTTCTCCACGGGCATTACAAATGGATGGATGAAGCATCATGTATACACACACACAAATATATATATATATATATATATATATATATATATATATATATATATATATATATATATATATATATATATATATATATATATATATATATATATATATATATATATATATATATTGTTGAATTGTAATTTCTTGTGTCGAATTAGGTCGCTCGATAGAAGCAAGGAAGTGTCGAATCACTTAGGCGTCAAAATGTTAAAGAGTATCTTGACAGTGATGTTAGACTTAGCTTTATTTATTTGTTTAGATGAGTTAGTGAGGTTAGTTTTGGGTTTGCTTGAGAAGCAAGCAAGCCTAAAATTTATAAATAGGGAGTAACCCGTATTATTGTAAACACTTGAATTTTGCAATTGTAAAAAAGGAATAAACAATCACAGTTTGTGAGTAGAGAGAAACTCTGCATAATCATTTCATCTTCTTCCCTCTCTCGATAAACCCTAACCCTTTTCTTTCCCCAATTCAATTTTCTTTTCTTGTTTTCATCATCATTGTGCAGCGATATAATCTTGGAACCAAGGTTGGTTGATTCACTTGAGTGAAGATTGAAGAATAAGAGAGAATTCAATAGGTTGATTGAATCTTATTAATCAAGATTGACTCAAAATTACTCAAAGTTTTGGATTTAATTCCAACATCTGGTATCTAGAGCACTGATTGAGCGATTCTTGGAAGCATAACATGATGAATCATCCAAACGGGCATTTTATGGCGAGTCTCCCAATTCCGAAGAATTGGAATTACGAGAATTGGTGCAAGCAGATAAAGTTTGTCCTTTGCTATCAAGATCTTTGGGATCTTGTAAAGGAGGAAGTGACAACGCTTGTAGCAAACACGATGGATGAAGAAAAGGCTGCACATAAAGAATTGAAGAAGAAATATTATAAATCTCTCTTTATAATTCATCAATGTGTCAATTCTGACAATTTCGAAAAGGTTAGTGATATAGAATCAGTGAAAGAAGCATGGGAAATTATTGAAAAATTGTTTAGAGGTGGACAGAAGGTGAAAGAGGTGAGCTTACAAACTCACAAAAGAACGTATGAATTGCTTCATATGGAAGACAATGAAAGCATAACTGATTTTTCACTAGGGTTACAAAACTGGTGAATCATATCAAGGTATGTGGAGAATTATTGACATTAAGATCAGTTGTTTCAAAGATCTTGAGGTCATTGGCTCCAAAGTTTGACCATGTGGTAGTAGCCATAGAAGAGTCGAAACTCGAAAGGTTTGTCAGCATTGATAAAGGAAAAGCTTCAAGGGACGTTTGAATCTCATAAAAAAAGAATGGATGAAAGAGCTACAGGAAAGTTGAAGAGTGATATGGCTTTGCAGGCGTAATCAACAAAAGAAAATAAAGGCAAAGGGAAGTGGCTCGACAACAAAGGTAAATGAGGCTACAACAATTCGACTGGTCAAAATCAGTAAGAAGAAGGTTGGTCGAATCAGAGAAGACCCTCATACCAAAGTAACCAAAGAGGTGGTGCTGTAGGTAGAGGAATAGGTGATGGTCGAAAACTTGACAAACAGAAGTATGGTCACAATAAGAGACGTTGTTGATGGTCACAATAAGAGATGAAGAAATATTCATGACCAATGGTACTTGGACTCAGGATGCTTAACATACATGACTGGTAGGAAAGATTGGTTTGTCAACATGAAACCCTCAATGAAGAACATGGT
This sequence comes from Lathyrus oleraceus, assembly GCF_024323335.1. Classification (NCBI taxonomy): domain Eukaryota; kingdom Viridiplantae; phylum Streptophyta; class Magnoliopsida; order Fabales; family Fabaceae; genus Lathyrus; species Lathyrus oleraceus. The sequence goes on from NC_066579.1 coordinate 31,302,858, forward strand.
AAAATTTGCAAATGATAATACTCTAGCAGCTAAAGGTATTGGTGATGTTATGATTATGAGGAAAGATGGCAAGAGGTCAGGAATTTCCAATGTACTGTACATACCAGGCGTCAAAAGTAATTTGCTCAGCATATGGCAGTTGTTCGAAAAGAACTACAAAGTGTCGATCGAATACAAGATGATTAGAGTTCTCGACTCATGTGGAAAGTTAATCTAGAAGGCACATATGTCTCAGAATAGAACCTTCAGGATTGAACTTAATGTGATGGAGCACAAGTGCTTTGCAACTGCAGCTATCAAGGATGAATATATATGGCACTATAGACTTGGTCATCTCAATTTCAAAGACATCAGAGATTTGAAGAGAAGAAATATGGTTTATGAGTTACCAAAAATAGACATTCCAAACGAGGTGTGTGAGGAATGTGTGTAGGAGAAGCAACACAAGAACAACTTCAGCAAGGATGCAGGAAGCAAGTCGAAGGAGATTCTTGAAATCATATACTCTAATGTATGTGATCGTAGTCAGGTGAATGCAATTGGAGGTAACGAATACTTTGTCATATTCATAGATGATTTCAGCCGAAAACTGTGGATTTACCCGATCAAGAAGAAAAGTGAAGTGATCGAGGTATTTGCCAAGTTAAAACCTATGGTTGAAAGCTAAAGATTTTGAAGACTGATGGTGGTGAAGTGTATGTGTCAAAAGAATTCGACAAGTTATGTGATAAAGAAGGGATTATGCATGAGGTGTTGCCACCCTACACTCACAGCATAATGGAACTGCATAAAGGAAGAATATAACCATCATGAATATGGTATGAATTATGTTAAAATACAGGTATTTACCCAAAGAATTATGGGGAGAAGCCTTGTCGACTGCAACATATATCCTGAATAGATGTCCGACGAATAAGCTAGAAGGAATCACGCCAAAAGAATGTTGGTATGTGTTAGACGGTGTGGCTAGTGATCGAGAGGGGGGGTGAATAGATCACCTCTTTAAAAAGTTAACGGATTTAACGTTTTATCAGAGTTTTCAAAAATGGCGGAAAAATCGGTCCCGAATCGACTTCCGTCTATTCTGAACCGCTACTAGAAAGCTAGACACGCAAGTGCAGTTGCTGGATTTTAATGAGAATGACAGAAATAATTCACACCAGAATTCTAACAAATTGAATGCGCTTATCCTTAAATTCTATTTCCAATGAACACAATCAAGTTAACCGTTTTGTCAAACAGTTGGTGTGTATGTGATTGATGATAAACAGCAATGGTGTATGACTAAAGGTTTTATTATCACTGCTGTCCAGAAAAATGATCAATCACCACACACTAACAGAAATTGCAAAACAATTTTGAAACGTAAAAAAGATTAAGGTAAGAATACGATACGCAGAGATTTGGTAAGGAAGTTCCCCACGTCGTCCTCGCGTGTGGGTACGTCTCCCTCTCAATTTCAAATGAAATTGAGAACTTTGATTATCAATTATTGCCGAATCCGTTGATACAAGGTTTTGATACAAAGACAGAATTCTACAATCTAAGAACCTCTTCTTGTATAAACCTTCACTTGATCTGAGCTCGATCAAGATTTTCCTGCACAAAGTTGCAAACAATTCACCGGTTCCACGACCTGCTTGCGAAATCCCCCGATCTCCAAACGCAACGCTGCGGCTGAATATGTTCTGCAAATGTGACTCCCAAACCCTCAAGAACACACCAGTTCTTGAAGGACAAACCAGTAGGTTTTCCTAGAAACCCCCTTCAATCTTCGACTCAGCTAGATCCTCGATCGTTCCACTGCAACCCACAGCTAGATCCTTGATCGTACCACTGAACGTTATCTCGATGCTTCTTTAATCCAAAGAACAAGAATTGTTATGTGTAAATGTTCTTGAAGAAAAGTGATTGAGAAGATGAAGAAGATGAAGTCTCTTTCAGGTTTCTATGTGCTCACAAACAATTGCTCCAACACTGCTTTTGATCTGTGTTCAATTGTTTTCCCTCAATGAATTCGTTTTTTTTGCATCTGCTGTTGAAACCTGTTCTTATATTCTGCAAAAACAGTTGCTGTTATGACTTAAAACAACTTTGTGTATTGATGCATAGGAGTGTGTATCGATACATACTGTAAGTTGTGTGAATATTTGGTGAAATTAATTACTCATGTATCGATGCATAAATCGTGTGTATCGATGCATGTGATTTTTACACTGACATGTATCGATGCTTAATGCTTATGTATTGATGCACAGGCTGTCTCAGGTGGTCATGTATCGATGCCTATTGCGCATGTATTGATGCACAGGCTGTCTCAAGTGGTCATGTATCAATGCAGAATTCGTGTGTATCGATGCATAGAGTTTTTGCCCTTCCATGTATTGATGCATGGCTCGTATGCATCGATGCATACTGAACAGAAATTGTTTTGTGATTAATCACATGCTACATGTATCGATGCAGAGGCTCATGTATTGATACATACTGATATAAAATGCATTTGAATTGTTATTTGAAGGGAATTTTCAATGTAGATTTGTATGTATGTTTATGCAACAATAAAGTGGGATGATGGACAAAATAAGAACACAAATATATCATGTAATGCAATGCACAATCAATTTGGATGATGATCACACAATTTGCTATCATTAAAAATTAATTCAAGTTAAAGAATTCTTTCACAAACTCCCCCTTTTTGATGATGGCAAATTCTTGGCAAGATGTGTGATACTCCCCCTGAGTTTGTGCATATCTGCGTTTTCTCCCTCTTTGTCAACATCAAAAAGAGGAAGAAACATAGTCATCAAGCAGAAAGTGTAGCAGGGCATGGCAAAATTTGATAATAGGCTATCAATCACAAAGAAAGAAGCTGCAAGTTAAAGAATCATTCACAAAGAATCATTCAAAAAGTAAGGGCAATAACAAATAGAGGTAAACAGAATTTGAAAAGCATTTTAAGTGTGCGAACGAGTTTAAGAGTTACATAAGCTAAACCATATATTGTGCAACAAAATAAAACATGAGCAATATGAAATGAAATGCAGTGAGATGGAAGGGTGGTTGGTTAATTTGGATTGTTGCCACCACAGGACTCCTCATCATGTCTGTCAGGATCTCGGTAGCTTGGCGGAGGCGGAGGAGGAGGCATTGTGTTTGGATTTTGGCCCATGAAGGAGTATCGCCTAAATCGATTCTGAACTTCAATGCTTCTAAAGCTGTCCATAATCCCAGGATTTTCACGGCAATCATCCATAAAGTCGGACATTTCGTTGTAGAAAACCTGATGCCATTTAACCAAGTCTTGGTGCCAAGCGTGTTGATTGTGATACATCCGTGTGTGCTCATCATGCCAGTCCCGATGCTCGTTGTGCCATTCAGTTTGTTGAACATGCCAGTACCGTGCTTCTTCATGGCGTTCTTTGTTGACGATTTCCATCTGTTGAAGCATGTGAGTGATGTCCGCATTTGGTGTTGAGGCTGAAGTACCACCGGCGAATGGAGGGGCTGCAGGTTCAGGTACGTAGTTAGTGGGAGACCACCTTCGTGGCACCCACTCACCCCAACCAGTATTGGCCTCAGGTTGAGGCACTTCTGTTTCAGGCGCATCCTGCATTTCTTCATCAGGCTGTTCTTCAGCAACATGGATGCGTTCCGAAGGCACATCAAAGTTGTAAATTCTGGTTTTGGATTTTCTTTCGAAGAAATAGAAGCATTTGCGGTCTTTGTCCCACCTATATCCCATATGCGATAGAGTGGCAAAATCAAACTCTTGAGCTGCCGACGGAGATAGGAGGGGCACAATGGGTATTGCAACTTTCCAATACTTAAGAATTTTCATTATCTGAGATGCATAACCTAGAGCCACATTCTTGGAGGTGTCTCGCACAAAAAATAGACGTTTAACAAAGTAGTTCGCCCAATTTAGGAGAACCTTATTTTGCAGAATGTAGAGAAGATGTATGCTGGGCCTGTCCAACCGAGAGTGTCCGCTGTTTGTTGGACGCAGAATATGTGTGATAAGCCAGTGAAGAATACGCGAAGTTTGCTTGATCATACCTGACGTGACGTGTTCGTCCTCACTCAACGGTCTATCAATCTTTAGGATAGAAGTTGTAAAGTCCTTCAGGTCAAATTCAGGATCAAAGTGCAGGTCATGCCAGCACTTGAAAACCATCGACGGAGGCGGCATTTGAAATACCGTTTCCCAATCAGAAGCTTCAAAGGTATATGTTCTGACTCCGATAGAACACCGGAACATATAGCCTCTACCAGTTTGTAAACCAGCATAAAAGGCCCGGATGAAATCCTCATGATAGTCATCTTTTGTAGATAGAAAGGACCCAAGTCTTTGTGCATGTAGCAGTTCAACTACTTCATTTAGGTGCAGATGAACAACATCTGTTTTATCAAAGATATGAGGTTTCATTACCAACCTGGCCTTGAAGGATTCCTCAAATTCAGCAGTGATGGCAGGATGAAGAATGTCTAAGGCGTTTGAAGGAACATCTGGTGGTTGCTGAGAAGTACCGGCTGCTTCCTTTCCCTTTCCTTTTCCTTTGGCTCTGGCTGGAATAGTGCGTGGAGGCATGGTGATGTGAGATTTAGGGTTTTACCAAGTTTGTGAGAGAGAGTGAGGATGAGGAGGATTAGGGTTAGCCACTGGTTTTGGGTTTTTGAGGGCAGATGAGATGAAGTAATGAGATAGGAAGTGATATGATTGGCTGATGTGTCGATGCATGAGAGAGAAAGAAATGCATTTAATTCAGATAGCATTAGTATGTATCGATGCAGATAGTCATGCGTCGATGCCTAGTATTCAAAATTGTCATGTGTATCGATACATACGATGGATGCGTCGATGCCAAGTGTTTACAATTGCCCTGTGTGTCGATACATGCGATGGATGCATCGATACATCCTGAAGCAGTTTTTAAAAAAATTGAATTTTTGAATATATGGATCGATGCAGGCTTCGTTTGTGTCGATGCATACTGATGCTGAACCAGTTTTTAATGAATTTTAATGCAGTATGTATATGCATTATGCACTGTCATGATGATTTTGCTCAACAGAGATTCAGAAGTTAAATTTTAGTGTGCACACAATATGGACAGGAGTATAAGTAGTCAAATTTTGTATCAACTATAGTAAGAACATTTGATGCAACATACACAATCACTTAGCAATAGGAAAATTGTAGAAAGGATTGATATTACCTCTGTTGGAGAACTCTTGTGATGTATAATTGACATCTAAAACAGCTCTTATCAACCATGGTGAGGCATGATATAATTAAGAGATAACATGCTTATGACATCAATTGAGAAAGATCTAAGATTCCCAATTCGCGACGAATGTTGAAGAAAGGTTCCGTTGCCAATGGTTTAGTGAAAATATCAGCGAGCTGATTTTTGGAATCAACGTGCTCAAAGACAACGTCTTCTTTTTCAACATGATCACGAAGGAAATGATGTCTTATCTCTATGTGTTTAGTGCGTGAGTGTAAAACAGGGTTTTTTTGTAAGGTTTATGGCACTAGTGTTGTCACATTTGATAGGAATACGTTTGAGTTGAATGTTGAAGTCTTGTAGTTGCTGCTTCAGCCATAAAATCTGAGCGCAACAACTACCGGCTGCAACGTATTCTGCCTCAGCAGTTGACAAAGCCACAGAAACTTGCTTTTTGCTATGCCAACTGACCAAGGAGTTTGAAAACAGGTGACATGTGCCACTGGTGCTTTTCCTATCTGATTTGCAGCCAGCAAAATCAGAATCGGAGTACCCTACTAAGCTACAATCACTTCCTTTGGAGTACCAAAGCCCATATTTAGGTGTTCCGTGAAGGTATCTAAATATGCGCTTTACCGCTTTAAGGTGCGATTCCTTAGGATTTGATTGATAGCGTGCACACATACAAACACTAAACATGATGTCAGGCCTAGAAGCAGAAAGATACAAGAGAGATCCGATCATACCTCTGAACCTTTTGACATCTACACACTTACCATGCTCATCCTTGTCTAGATTTCCGTTGGTAGGCATTGGGGTGTCAATAGATTTTGAGTCATTCATTCCAAAGCGCTTGAGTAGTTCTCTGCAGTATTTTGTTTGACATACTGCTGTACCCTCATCAAGTTGCTTTATTTGCAGTCCTAGGAAGTAGTTCAGCTCCCCCATTAGACTCATCTCAAATTCACCCTGCATAACCTTAGAAAATTCTTCGACCAAGTGTATGTTAGTTGAACCAAATATGATATCGTCGACATAAACTTGAACTAAAAGAATGTGCTTCCCTTTGTGTTTAATAAAGAGAGTATTGTCCACTTTACCTCTTGAATATCCATGATCAATTAGAAATTTGCTAAGCCTTTCATACCAAACCCGAGGGGCTTGTTTAAGACCATACAAAGCTCTTTTTAATTTGTAAACATGATCTGGATTTTCAGCATTTTCAAAACCGGGAGGTTGTGAAACATATACTTCTTCATTTATGACACCATTAAGAAAGGCACTCTTTACGTCCATTTGGTAAAGCTTAAAATCCTTAGAACACGCATAGGCAAGCAAAAGACGTATAGCTTCGAGGCGAGCAACTGGAGCATAAGTTTCCTCATAGTCTATGCCCTCCTCTTGGTTATATCATTGTGCTACTAAGCGTGCCTTGTTCCTAGTAATCACTCCGTTTTCATCAAGTTTGTTTCTAAAAACCCACTTAGTGCCTATGATATGATGATCTCGCGGACGAGGGACAAGTTCCCAAACGTCATTTCTTTTAAATTGATTAAGCTCTTCTTGCATGGCCATTAGCCAAAATTCATCAATCAAGGCCTCTTTGGCATTTTTAGGTTCTACTTGTGAAACAAACGCGAAGTGAGAACAAAAATTACTTATCTTAGACCGGGTCATTACTCCCTTTGAAATGTCTCCCAAAATGTTGTCGATGGGATGGTCTTTTGAGGATCTCCAAGCTGTTGGAAGATCATTCACTTCAGCTGTCTTTTCTTCCTCAATTTCTTCATGACTAGTATCTTCCTCCTTCTCATGGGCAGCTGTTTTGGACTGATCAGTTTCCTCAACAGCTTCTTTGAGTATGTCTTCTATAGATATACCTGCGTCATCGAAAGAAATACCTTTTCCGACATTTTTCGGATAAGACTCATCAAACGAAATATGAACCGACTCTTCAACAGTAAGTAAACGCTTATTATACACTCTATATGCTTTACTTGACATTGAGTAACCAAGAAAAATACCTTCATCCGCTTTTGCATCAAACTTCCCAATGTTTTCCTTACCGTTATTCAGAACAAAACATTTACAACCGAATACGTGAAGATGTGACAAGTTTGGTTTTCTTCCTTTCAAAAGTTCATAAGGGGTTTTGTTTAAAATAGGGCGAATTGAGATTCTGTTTAGAACATAACAGGCTGTGCTAACAGCATCGGCCCAAAAGTATTTTGGTAATCCACCCTCATTAAGCATTGTTCTTGCCAACTCCTCTAAAACACGATTTTTACGCTCCACAACACCATTTTGTTGTGGAGTGCGAGGAGCTGAAAAGTTATGCTCAATGCCATACTTGTCACAAAACTTCTCAAAGTGGTAATTTTGAAACTCACCACCATGATCACTACGAATTGTAACTATTTTGGAATTCATTTTGTTTTGGGACAGATTTGCAAAATTTTTAAAAGCAGAAAAAGTTTCATCTTTGCTATGAAGGAATATAGTCCAAGTGAATCTAGAGTAGTCATCAACTATTACAAAGCCATAGTAATTTCCACCTAGGCTCTTTGTCCTAGAAGGTCCAAAGAGGTCCATATGGAGAAGCTCAAGGGGTCGTGAAGTTGAAATTACATTTTTAGATTTAAAAGACACCCTTGTTTGCTTTCCCATTTGGCACGCGTCACATAGGTGGTCTTTTGAAAATTTTATTTTTGGTAGACCGACTACTAGATCCTTAGATACAACCTTGTTTAGCAAATCGAAGTTAACATGAGCTAAACGTCTATGCCAAAGCCAAGAATCATCATTCAAGGTGACTAGACATTTAGTATTTGTTAACGGTACATCAAACAAGTCAAGCATATAGATGTTGTTTACTCTTACACCCTTAAACACAATGTTTTGTTCAACATGTTCAATTATGCAGCAAGTTTTTGTAAACGACACTTTATAGCCCATGTCGCATAGTTGACTTATGCTTAACAAATTGTGTTTAAGTCCCTCAACTAAATGGACATTTGAAATAGTAGTGGTGGAGGGATTACCTACACTACCTTTGTCGAGTATAGCTCCTTTGTTGTTGTCTCCATAAGTAACATATCCCTTTTTCTTCGCCTTGAAGTCTATAAAAAGCGATATGTCACCGGTCATGTGCCTTGAGCAGCCGCTGTCAAGAAACCATCTTCTATCTACGAAGGCAAGGCACTCATCCTACAACATCAAAAGAGAGAAGTTGGTCCCCAATTTTCATTGGGTCCAAGAGGGTAAGTGTTAACATGGTTGCCTTTTGGCTTCCATTGATAAATACCTTTAGGGACTAGAAATCTCCTAAATTTGCATTTCTCAATGGTATGGCCAGCATGACAACAATAATGACATAAACCATGATGATGTGTTTGTTGTTTCTTGTTCATTGAATCCTTTAGAATAAAAGAGTATTTTGCATATGGAGGATTCAATGACTTCTTAAACAACTTGGGGTCAACGGCATAAGTAATTTTAGGTTGTAGCGCTTTCTCTAATTTGACCTTAAGAGTGTTTACCTCTTTTTGCCAAACATAACAAGCGTCACAATACCTAACTCTACTACATCCGTCAATGTCAATAGTTTTTGAATTTTCTGCAATACTAGTTTTCAATGCTTCTAAATCAATTTCAGCTTTGTTTACTTTTCCTTCCAAAAAGGAGAAGATATGTTTGTCGGAAGCTAGTCGTTTAAAAGCATCTACAGCTTCGTTATGCAGTTTTTCAAAAGCTATTTTTAATTCCGAAAAAGATATAGAGGAGAAATTATTGTAGTAGACTTGTTTTACCTTTTTGTCATTGTTTTTCTTCTTGTGGTAGGACAGATTTTTAGTGTGAGCCATAAGGCACAAATTTGCAGCTTCATCACCATCACTTGAGCTTTGTGTGCTTGATGAATCACTATCACTTTCCCATGCAATATACGCTCTTCTTTGTTTGCTGTACCCTTTTGGTGAATCTTTTCTTTGGTCCTTATACTTCATAGGGCAGTCCGTTTTAAAGTGTCCGGATTTACCACAATTAAAGTATGATCCTCTTCCTCTACTCTTCTTGTTTTCTTCTTGTTTCGAATTTGTAGATTGTTTTCGAAACCTCATGAGATTTTTGTCGGAATGCTTGACTCCATTCTTTCGAATGAATCTATTGTATCTCCTTACAAACAGTCCCATTTCTTCATCATCCGAGTCTTTGTCACTACTTGAATCATTGTCGCTTTGCTCTTTTCGTGAGGACTTAGAGCTAGAGGCCACAAGAGCTATTGGCTTCTTCTCTCCCTCTTTGTCTCTTTTCTTCTCCTTTTCCTTCTTACTTTTATTCTCATATTTTTCAAGACTTTCCAAAGCTTGCTGATGTTCTTCCAGCTTTCCAAACAGTGTTGTAATCGTAAGTCTTGTAAGATCGTTGGCTTCCTTGATTGCTGTAACTTTAGGTTGCCACTCCCTGCTAAGACACCTGAGAATTTTATTAGTAGCAATTTCATTGGAAATAGGTTTTCCAAGAGCATTCAATCGGTTAGTTAGATGGGTGAATCTCTTTTGCATGTCGGAGACGGATTCTCCTTGTTTCATGCGAAAGAGCTCAAACTCTTGATTGAGTGTGTTAATGCGGGACTGTTTTACTTCAGTAGTACCCTCATGGGCAACTTCTAAAGCGTCCCACATTTCTTTAGCTGTCGTGCAATGGGATACTCGATAATACTCATCAACACCAAGTGCTGAAATTAACATGTTTCGAGCTCTCCAATCACACGACCACTTTTTCTCATCTTTCTCATTCCAATCATCTTCTGGTTTAGGTACTATGGCGCCAGCCGCATTAGTCATTGTAATTTGAAACGGACCGTTTTCAATGGCAGCCCATACTAACCTATCCACAAAATTTATATGAACTCGCATGCAGTCTTTCCAGTAGCCATAATTTTCACCGTTGAAAATAGGCGCTCTATTATACGCCCCCTTTGGTTCAGAATCCATACTGTTACAGGCAGCCACAGAGCACCAGCGAACCGGCGCTCTGATACCACTTGTTAGACGGTGTGGCTAGTGATCGAGAGGGGGGGTGAATAGATCACCTCTTTAAAAAGTTAGCGGATTTAACGTTTTATCAGAGTTTTCAAAAATGGCGGAAAAATCGGTCCCGAATCGACTTCCGTCTATTCTGAACCGCTACTAGAAAGCTAGACACGCAAGTGCAGTTGCTGGATTTTAATGAGAATGACAGAAATAATTCACACCAGAATTCTAACAAATTGAATGCGCTTATCCTTAAATTCTATTTCCAATGAACACAATCAAGTTAACCGTTTTGTCAAACAGTTGGTGTGTATGTGATTGATGATAAACAACAATGGTGTATGACTAAAGGTTTTATTATCACTGCTGTCCAGAAAAATGATCAATCACCACACACTAACAGAAATTGCAAAACAGTTTTGAAACGTAAAAAAGATTAAGGTAAGAATACGATACGCAGAGATTTGGTAAGGAAGTTCCCCACGTCGTCCTCGCGTGTGGGTACGTCTCCCTCTCAATTTCAAATGAAATTGAGAACTTTGATTATCAATTATTGCCGAATCCGTTGATACAAGGTTTTGATACAAAGACAGAATTCTACAATCTAAGAACCTCTTCTTGTATAAACCTTCACTTGATCTGAGCTCGATCAAGATTTTCCTGCACAAAGTTGCAAACAATTCACCGGTTCCACGACCTGCTTGCGAAATCCCCCGATCTCCAAACGCAACGCTGCGGCTGAATATGTTCTGCAAATGTGACTCCCAAACCCTCAAGAACACACCAGTTCTTGAAGGACAAACCAGTAGGTTTTTCCTAGAAACCCCCTTCAATCTTCGACTCAGCTAGATCCTCGATCGTTCCACTGCAACCCACAGCTAGATCCTTGATCGTACCACTGAACGTTATCTCGATGCTTCTTTAATCCAAAGAACAAGAATTGTTATGTGTAAATGTTCTTGAAGAAAAGTGATTGAGAAGATGAAGAAGATGAAGTCTCTTTCAGGTTTCTATGTGCTCACAAACAATTGCTCCAACACTGCTTTTGATCCGTGTTCAATTGTTTTCCCTCAATGAATTCGTTTTTTTTGCATCTGCTGTTGAAACCTGTTCTTATATTCTGCAAAAACAGTTGCTGTTATGACTTAAAACAACTTTGTGTATTGATGCATAGGAGTGTGTATCGATACATACTGTAAGTTGTGTGAATATTTGGTGAAATTAATTACTCATGTATCGATGCATAAATCGTGTGTATCGATGCATGTGATTTTTACACTGATATGTATCGATGCTTAATGCTTATGTATTGATGCACAGGCTGTCTCAGGTGGTCATGTATCGATGCCTATTGCGCATGTATTGATGCACAGGCTGTCTCAAGTGGTCATGTATCAATGCAGAATTCGTGTGTATCGATGCATAGAGTTTTTGCCCTTCCATGTATTGATGCATGGCTCGTATGCATCGATGCATACTGAACAGAAATTGTTTTGTGATTAATCACATGCTACATGTATCGATGCAGAGGCTCATGTATTGATACATACTGATATAAAATGCATTTGAATTGTTATTTGAAGGGAATTTTCAATGTAGATTTGTATGTATGTTTATGCAACAATAAAGTGGGATGATGGACAAAATAAGAACACAAATATATCATGTAATGCAATGCACAATCAATTTGGATGATGATCACACAATTTGCTATCATTAAAAATTAATTCAAGTTAAAGAATTCTTTCACAGTATGGTGTCAAGCCTAGCTTGAGTCATCTGAAGGTATCTGGATCTATATCACATAGACATGTACCATATCAGTTGAGAAGAAAACTTGATGATAAGTCGAGTCAGATGATCCTAATAGGATATCATTCAATTGGAGGTTATAAGTTATTCGACCTAGTGAACAAGCAAGTAGTGATCAGCAGGGACGCGATCATAAATGAGCTTACGGAATGTGATTAGACTGAAAATGCAAGAAAGATTCAAAGATAATATTATGTGAAGAACCAGCAAGTGAAATCAAAAGAGAAGTTTGACTAGAATAAGTCAGAGGTCAAGCAAGCTCAAGCATATCTCAAAAAACAAGACATATGCTTGCAAGGTTCCAAGAATGTGTAATTACATGATTGATGATGAAGGTGAGCTGGTACACTATGCTTTCTATACAAACGTTGAATAAATTAGTGCAGTTGAAGCATTGAAGGATTTGAAGTGGGTGAATTAGGTACTATGAATTTTTTTCCGGTTTTTGACTTGTTTTAAGAATCCTTCCTAAGTGATTACTATATGATGTAAGCGGTAAATACGGAAAGATAAAGAACACCGAGAGATATCCTGGTTCCCTTCATAGTCCGAGAGTACTTCAGTCCCCTTTCAACATGAAAGAGATTTTACTATTGTTAGGACTTATACAAGACTCTTCCTAGTCTTCGTATACATAAACTAACAATCATACCAAGAACAATCCTCTTAGATTTTTCACTAAGTTCAAAAAGAGAATAAGCTTCCCTTTAATGAACCTCTTGTTTCCAACAATCCTGGACAACAAGGATACACAAAGTAATATGGATTTTTTATAAGTATATGAAATGTAATTGTATAAGTATAAATATATGGATTGATCTTATCCTTATAACAAACAAATCTCTTAATTATATACAAGTGTTCACTATGAATGAAATAAAACTTAGAATGTTTTTCTATGAAGGTTAAGTGCAGAAAGTTTCACTCTTAAAATTTTGGTTTTGAACACTTAGAGAATTTTTGAAAGATGAAGAGAATATTTGAATGTTTGAAAATTTGCAAAAGGAGGTCAGATTAAAATTTGAAGAAATGGTGTTTATATAGCCCTAATGCACCTCTACAAATGAGTACAAACCATGAAAGGATGTCATGCTTCAAGAACTATTTTTGAAAACCAAAGGAATAAAAAAATGCAATTTTTTCAGGCACTGGTACAGTGGTAACCGGTTGACCAAAAGTGGCTAGTCGATTACACCCTTGTAATGTGCAAAAGATTTGAAAAAATTCGCTTGTTAATCGATTAGCACAATGCTGTTAACCGATTAACAACCCTGTAGAATGTAAAAGTAGTTATTTTTCAAAGAGAAAAACTTTGGCAAGATGCATCCAAACATTTTAAACAAATATGATATGAATGTATGAGGACTTGAGCACTTGTATAATCATTAGAAAGGTTGAATGTTATATACCTTATCATTCATGATCAATCCATAAGTATTTCTTCAAGACTTGACATAATATGAAACTTGTCTTTGCTTTAGAAGTCTTTGAGCGATTTCTTTTTGTCAATCCATTATTGCTTTGTAGAATCTTGTTGTCATCAAAACACTTGAGAAGCATGCCTTCACAAAATATGCATTCCTGAGTGGTCCCTAAGATGAAGAAGTTTATGTTGCACAACCGGTTGGATTTGTGAAACATAGCGAAGAAAGCAAGGTATACATACTGCATAAAGCCCTATGTAGACATAAGCAAGCTCGAATAGCTTGGACTAAGAAGATAGACAGTTTCCTAAGGGAGAATGAATTTGTGAAATGCACTACTGAGCATGAAGTATATGTAAGAATAAGCAATAGTGAATTGCTTATACCATGTCTCTATGTCGATGACCTGTTGATAACAAAAAGTTGCAAGAAGTAGATTGAAGACTTCAAACATGACCTAAGTGAGGAGTTTGAAATGTCAGACTTGGGAAATCTCTCATACTTACTTGGTGTTGAATTCTACAAGAGTGGTAAAGGATTAATGATGCACCAAATAAGATATGCATGAGAAATACTCAAGATATTTGAGATGCAGGATTGCAACCCAACTTCGACTCCAATTGAGCCCAGATTGCAACTGGAGAAAGAAACAGATAAAGATCATGTCGACCCAACGCAGTACAGAAGACTCATTGGATCACTTCGATACCTTCGTCACATAAGGCTTGATCTAGCATACATTGTAGGTATGGTGAGCAGATTCATGCAGAAGCTAAAAGTATCACATCTAGCAGCGGCAAAGAGGATACCAAGGTATCTGAAAGGAACTCTCGACTACAGAATTTTATTTCCTACAGCTGATGAAGGAAAAGAATGCAAGCTAGTGGGTTACACCAACTCAAGTTGGTGTAGTGACGCCGAGGATAGAAAATCCAAAACTGGCTACGTCTTTATGCTAGGTGGTGCACCAGTTTATTAAAGTTCAAGTAAGGAACCAATAGTGGAACAATCATCATGTGAAGCGGAATACATAGTTGTTTCTGTCTGTGCATGTCAAGCAATGTGGATGGTGAATTTGGTCGAAGACATTATAGGGAAGAATCATGGAGCGATTACCATGAAGATCGACAACATGTTTGCTATCAATCTGAAAAAGAATCTGATAGAACATCGAATAAGCAATTATATTGAAATGGCGTTCCACCATCTTCGAGAGAAAGTAGCAGAAGCGAAGTTAAACTTAGAACACTGTAGAACTGAGAATCAGATTGTCGACATCAGGTCGAAATATTCAAGAAGTTAAGATCTATGATATATGTAGATAATTTAGACACAATGAATTAGGTGGTGTGTTGAATTGTAATTTCTTGTTTCGAAGCAGGTTTTCCGACAAAAGCAAGGAAGTGCCGAACTGTGCAAATGTCGAAGTAGTGTACCTCAACAGAAATTTCGACTTAGGTATAATTTTGTAGTGTTAGTATAATTAGGTACTTTGGAGTTTGCTTAAGAATCAAGAAAGCCTAAAATCTATAAATAGGGGATAACCCTTATTGATTGTAACACAACACATAACTTGCAATTGCAAAGAATACATCTCAGTTTGAGAGCAGAAAGTTACTCTACATAAATTCTTCTTCTTCCCCTATTTTAATAAAACCCTAATTCTCTTTCTTCTCCAATTTTATCTTTTATTTCTTATTCCATTAATAGTTGTGCAACGATATAATCTTGCAACCTAGTGTGGTTGTTTCACTCGAGTTAAGAGTGAAAAGCAATATGAATTCGATCGGTGTGATTGAATTTTGTTTATCAAGATTGCAGCGGAATTCTCCATAAATTTTGATGAACTTTAAATTTTATATGAATTTTATATTTGTTTTATTATTTTGAATAATTAATTTTATGCTTATCGAAATATAAAGTCTATGTTTGTTTGGTGTAAGTCTATTGTTTAGTGTAAGTGACTTTTATGATAGCTTTTTGGCAAAATTTGTGACATGTCGACTTAGGGATAAGTTAACGGAATGTAAATTCATCTAGTTAAACTTTTGTTACATGTGGTATATGTTTGGTTTAGCAAAGAAAAAAGAAAAAAGAAAACCAATAAAAATAAAAATAAATAAATTTACATGTTTCTCCTCTTAAAAAATATTGTGTTTTTTTATATTTTTTTAAGAGTTTAATTGAAATACACTGACAGTGTAAAAGGATTTTACACCGTCAGTTAATCATAGACGTCGGATATTAAAATAAGTTTGACTTTTATTTTAAAAATCTATAAAGTAATACAAACGGATGATGGTGATGAATCGACGGTGTAAAACTTTTTACACTGACAGTGTATAATAATTAATCTTTTTTTTTAATGACAATATAATATATTAATAAGATATACCAAAATATAAAAAGAGAGTATTAGTTAGCATATGAAGTATTATACAACCACACAAAAAAAAAGTAAAAGATATATCAAGAAAATAAAGTGATAATGAAGCACCAAAACAATTAAAAATTAAGATGGATCTCATAATCAAGGAGCTGGAAACATCATCACTAAGGTTCAAGCTAAATTTTAGACTGACAGAATCACCATCAACAGATCAGAGGTCATCAAGAGATGATTAAAAACAAAAAATCACAATCAACCTTAAGTTCAAGACAACCACTCTCAACTATTTGTTAAGGCGAATAATATGATTCTGAAATCAGTTAAAGAAAATACGCGAGTTCACCTTTATTCTACTTAGAAACTATTTCCAAACAAAAAATACTCTTCCCCTCCACTTCTTTCGCAATTATTGAAACATTGTTAAATATACTAATTTAAAAAGGTTGGTTGCACGTATCGAAAAAGAAGTTGCGCATCGGAAAAGTTCGACTTGATTTGCGCATCTTTGACGTCTGATGTCAGAATGAGTCTTATTATACCACCCGGGTTCGTTTCAGGCCCAAAAATAACATTTTAAAATTTTCCATAATTTTAACAATTTCTGTCTTATTTTCCATAATTTTAACAATTTATGTTTTATTTTTTATTTTCGAATATTTTTAGCATTAGGGTTTCTTTTCAGTATTTCAATACTTTTTGGATGTGGCCATTAATTATCTTTTATTTTAATAACATTCGATAATTTTCTCCTTTTGGGACGTCGATTGCAAACTTGTGTTTTCATTATAGACTTAGCGCTTGCTAATCCTTCGTGATTCTGATTATGTCAGGTGACATTAGAGCATATTTTCTCCTATTTCTTTTTGTAGCTTAATCAACCATGGGAGATAAATAGGTGATCAAAGCATACCTTAGAGGAATTACCACGACTTTTACCATGACCCTAACTGATTTAACTGAACAGATGGCAAGTTTAACAACTCAGATGAACAACGCCAAGTGTCGCATCTCGAAAAATACGATATCGCGAAGCACATCGCATGCTCGCGGATGACTAACGTAGTCGCCACTGAATTTTATTTATTCTTAAGGAATGAGAAAATAATGATAAAAACTTAAGGGAAAAGGAAATGATAATATGGTCATCGCAACCAAATTTAGGTTTCGGAAGTCGATTATGCGAGGGGAAGATATTAGCACCCCTCACACCCGTTGTACTCAACGACAACCTCATATAGTTCTAAGGTTGATTGTTTGTTAATGGCTTATTTGTTTAATTTTATTTTTATTCGTCAAGGTATTTATCAAGGTATTTACAAGAAAAGGAGAAATATTGACAAGAAGAAATTATTTACAAAAGAAAAAAAAAGTTTTTTGATTATTATTTCAGGGTTGACTTTTTAGCTAACTAGCTAAAATTAAAAAAGATTGTATTTATCATATCAGTGTGCACAAGTAAACAACAACATCAACAAGAGTCAATTCAAGTTCTAGAGACTAACAGACATGAGTGAATCACACAAGAAAGAAAGAGATGGATTTTTGTATTTTATCCATATAAGGCTCAAAGTTCACCAAGGATAATGATCTGCTTCTAAAGATGTACAATTTAGAGTTTAGTCATACCTATCATACTAAAAATGCAGATCAAATTTTTCACATCACACCACAAGACTTTAGTCAAGAGAACTAAGAAAAATACTCATAATTGTAACTCAAAAACCAAAGGAAAAGGCATGCATATATTTTATTTTATTTAAGGAAGCAAACAAAAACCAAAAATAGAGAAAAACTGAAAACAAGATAAACAAAACAAAACAAATAAATGGTTCCCCCATCCACACTTAAAACATACATTATTCTCAATGAAAGTTCACAACTATTAAATAAGAGTGATAGAAAAGGAAAAGGTGCTCCCTGGTCAAGTTGCAGAGTAGGTGGACTTTTCCAAGGAAAACTCTTCTAAGGGTGTATCTTCAGGCACCGAACTTTCATGGAATATCTTCAAGCGCTGCCCATTGACCTTAAAGGTTTTGTCAGTACCTGCAATTTTTATTTCTACTGCACCATGAGGGAAAACATTAGTAACAATAAAAGGGTCAATCCACTTGGATCGAAGTTTCCCATCCATAAGCTTAAGGCAGGAGTTAAACAGTAAGACCTGTTGGCCCACAAAGAATTCCTTCCTAGAAATCATCTTATCATGGAAGTGCTTAGTTTTCTCTTTATAAATCCTAGAGCTCTCATAAGCCTCTAGCCTAATTTCTTCAAGTTGTTATAATTAGAGTTTTCTTTCAATACCTGCTTGTTGCATCTCCAAATTACAACTTTTTACCGTCCAATAAGCACAATGTTCTATCTTTACATGAATATGACATTCCTTACCAAAAACAAGTCGATAGGGAGACATCCATATTGGTGTCTTAAAAGTTGTTCTTTGAGCGCAAAGTGCGTATTCTAGACGGCGACTCCAGTCCTTCCTATTTGGTTGCACCATTTTCTCTAAAACCTGTTTGATCTCCCTGTTTCAGATCTCAGCTTACCCATTAGTTTGTGGATGATATACGGTAGAGACTCTATGCATAACTTCATACTTCTGTCAGGAGCAAAGCTTCTATGGTGCGGTTACAAAAATGAGTGCCTTGGTCACTTATGATAGCTCGGGGGATTCCAAACCTGCAAAAAATATTGGACCTGACAAAATATGCAACAACGCTAAAATCATTAGTCCTAGTGGGGATAACTTCCACCCACTTTGAAACATAATCAACAACAAGCAAAATGTAGAGAAAACCAAATGATATAGGAAAGGGACCCATGAAGTTGATTCCCCGTACATCAAATACCTCACAGAAAAACATAGGTTGCTGAGGCATTTCACTCTTACGAGTGATGGTTGTACCTGCTATTTGACACTCTTTACAAGTTCGATAGGTCTCATAGGCATCTTTAAAAATAATGGGCCAATAGAAACTCGAGTCTAAGACTTTTCTTGCAGTCCTTTGAGGACCAAAGTGCCCCCTACTTGAGAAGCATTAGAAAGATGCAAAATAGATTCAATCTCATAGTCGGGGACACATCTCATAATTACCTGATCACTACAAAACTTCCAAAGATATGGATCATCCCAAACATAATATTTGACATCACTCTTGAGTTTGTGAATTTGTATCCTAGATGCACCTGTAGGAAAAACACCAGCAACAAGATAATTAACAATATCAGCAAACCAATGAGTAACCCCGTGCAAAAGTAAAAGCTGCTCACCATGAAAGTCATCCTGAATGGGAAAAGGATCTTCATCCCTTTCTGTCCTGCTCAAATGATCAACCACCAAGTTCTCAGCTCCACTTTTATCTTTAATCTCCACATTAAACTCTTGGAGCAACAACATCCATTGAATCAATCTAGGTTTTGCTTCTGGCTTCTTCAACAAGTATTTTAAAGTTGCATGGTCAATAAAAACAACAACCTTGGAACCTAGCAAATATGATTTAAATTTATCAAGAGCAAAAACAATAGCTAGAAGTTCCTTTTCAGTGATGGTGTAATTAGACTATGCAAAATATGAAGTCATAGAAGCATAATAAATAACATGGACAGTCTTGTCAAAACGAGTAATTAGAAAACTGTAGTTTACCGGAAGTGACAACTCGAGTATCGTATCGCATGGATTCTTGTATTATTGTTAAACTACTAAAATCGATTTAGGGGGTTTTATGGTTTAGGGATCGATTTAGAAAACAAAGTAAATAAGTGATTAAAATAAGCGATTATAAAATAAGCCAATCTACTGTTTTCGGTTTCCGGCTAATCATTGATTTTTACCTACCAACTCCCTAAGCGACTTCGACCTCTATTCGATTCAATTTTGATTGACAAGCGCAATAGATATATGATAGATTAATAATCCTATATTCCGAATTAAACAAACAGATTAATATAATCGTGAATTAAGCAAACACGATTTACAAACGCGATTTAACGACAAAGTGACGTAAATGACAATTAACAGTTAGGAATGCAATCATACGATTTTAATCAAAACCATTCCATAAAATACAAATTAAGCAAATAAATTTTCATATAATAGAATTGAAAGAGAAACGAAATTTAATTGATAGGAAAAGAAACCTCAAAGCCTTGGAAACTCAGTTACAACAGATTGACTCTAGAAGGTTAGTTCCTCTTCATAATCGTACAAAGCAAAAAGTTATCATGAATAATGTGTAATATGCTACAGTACAATAGCTACTCCTTTTAAACAAAATAAGGATTGCACTTATAATTCATATTGGGCCGAAAAACATAAACCCGACCCAAAAATGACCCAAAATAAATTATTTCCTAAAGTACACAACTTTAACGAATTATGTGAGACTTTTACACTCCGAATTAGCTTTTGGCTCCAACACAAAAGTTATAGCTCTTTCTCTTAGCTTTCCAACACATACCAAAATGCACAAAATAACATCCTGTAACTTCAATTATAATCCGAATAGTGAACGAGTATCAAATAACCGCTAAAACTAAAAAGAACAAACGAAAATAGATTAAAGGCAAACATGAACTTAAATCTAAAAACATAATAAAATAGTAAAATAAGCAAAACAAACTAGGGAAATGCCTAAGTACAATTATAGAAGAATGTGCATCAAAATACACTAATCAACGTGTGATTTGAGATATGAGATATTCTTATTACATTGAAAATATATTATTGTTTACAATTAGAGAGGAGTTGTATTGCATCTGTTGTAGGCTGTAACCGCCTCTATCGAGAGTCATTGGTTGATAGTGTTGTTGAGGCATCTCTATATTATAAAGTCTTTGAATTTGAGAATAACCTAAGTCCCTAACACCTTATGGACATGTCGATCTCGATTCTGTCGAAGAACTAACTTGCACCAATCTCTTCCATATTTTGGACATGTTTCGAAGAGAGAGTGATCCTAATCTTGTGAATATGCTCCTGAGACTCTTCCAAACCAGTCTTTTCCTCGACTCAACTCATAGGTTAGTCGAACTATCTTAGAGCCGACGTAACTAGTATGTCGAAGCTTTTGGTTGAAGTTCTGGACATTTAGAATTTTGAATATAGCTATTACCATTTGTTGATTTTCTTCAACTAAAATCTCCAAGCTAACATGTGGTTAGTGGTTTCTTTTAGAAAAACATTTGTATAGTGTTTGAGATCTTTATCTGAAAGAAAAGTTATCAATGATGAATGGTAGGGTTAATGTCTTGTGGTTAAGAGATTGAGATTTGACATGGGTAACTTTCTTTTTGGTCATATTTGAATGAGAGTTCTTGATTTTTTCTCTCCAGAAACGAGGGATTAAGAAGTTGTTGCAATTTTATAAATTTAAATTAAAAATAAAAACACAGTAACAAAAACGAGGATTCTTAGTTATTAGTTTTTTTTCCAGAAATGAGGGTTCTTAGTTTTACATGAAATATAAAATATTAATACTAATTTATAAAATGAAAAACAATTAATTTTAATTAAAAATTAAATTCAATCTGACCTGACTCTATTGTAGCATTGCCACATTACTAATGAGGAGGTCACATGTGCAAATCTGAAGAGAAGTCAACAAAATTTCAAGATATGTAAAGTTTGAAGGATTAAGAAATTGATTTTTAAAATGGAGAAACTAAATTAAAAAAAATAATCAAATTAGATGATCAAAAATACATCTAAGTCAATCATATTTAACATTTGAATTATATTAAGAAATAATATACTAATTTTTCAATATTTTTTTTTATGAAAAGCTAAAAAGTGTCCGAGATACACACTTTAAAATTTTAAAATGTTTTTTTATTTTTAAATGTGCATTAAAAATTGAAATGATTAATTTTTTATATATTATATTTTCTTTATTTCGAATTCTTAAAAGAGTATTCTTGCGGCATCCTTAGCAATCCTTTTTAATTTCTATAATGTTTGGGAATCATAATTATTTGATGATTAATATATTTTACTTTTGTCCTAATTAATTATAAAATTATAGACATTAAATATTTGAGATTTACTCCTCCATCGTGAAATCACAATTAAGCTCAAATCAAAATTACATTTCAAGCATTGGATATTTTGCCTATTGGTTAATGTGCTTTTGTCGAGGCGGGAAACTACTTTTTTGTTTGTTTGTGCTGTGTGACGATAACCACCGCACACCGCCGTAACAGAAACCTCCGTTTGCCGTTGGTTTGTTTAATCCTCTTCTCATTCCTTTTTGTTTTTCTCTTTGCTATTTAAACTTCCAATAGAGAGAAATCAAACGAGTTTTTTCTTCTTCTTCTTATTCAGTCTTAGCGACATTGTTGACTCTGCCATTCACTCATGGATGCATACCGAAGAGACTCAACACCTCCATCAAATGCATCATTCTCCGGTAACGATTTTTCTCAATTTACCAATAAATACACAGTTTATGATCCGTTTGGATTCTGTTTCTTAAAACTATATCTAACTGTTGATGAAAACTTGATTTATGCTTGAAGATGATATTCGTAAGGATGTCTCTCAATTTTTCCTAACTTTGGATTTTCGTTCTTTAATTAGTAGTATTTTCCTGCGGAATGTGTTGAGTTGAGACTTTTCTTAATGCTTTAGTTTCTTAGATATGTTGTTTTAATTTTAATTTTAATTTTAATTTTCTACTCTATTGAAATGAGTAATGACAGCATTTTGTTTAGCCTTGTTTGCCTGTGTAAATGTTTAATAACGCAAAAAGCATTCTTATCTTTACTTGTTTAGAATGAGGCCATCATTATGAATTATTGTAGGTGGAAATGGAGTCTGTTTGATGAGAAGTTCTTGGAAAGAGGATCAACATTCATCCTTCATTGATTTTATCTCCACTTTCCTATCCGCAAATTCCTTTCGCCTTAATTTTGTGCCAATTGCTCCGGTAAACGCTTGTTTTCTTCCCTATTGTATTTTGTTTCTTTAAAATGAAATGATGACGACATTTTGAGGATTTTCTTTGTAGGACTTTATTTTCAATTGTGGAAGTTTGTCTGTGGCCTTCATTTTTGTGACAAACTGGGACTGCAACAATGTGGCTCCAATGTTCAACAGGTTACTATGCTATTGTTTTGGAGTCATTGCTAATGCTTTGGGTAATGTTTAAGTAGAATTTATACTTTGCAAAGTGTTTATGCTTGATTTGAATTTTCTGGTGCAGAGTTCAGCAACTGAAGGCTCAGTTTTCACGTTTTTATGTTGCTATCACACTCCCAGGAAAAGAGGAAATGGATTCATTTATTGAGTCCTATTTCACGTATGTTTTGTTACTTATGATCTGATTGATTAATGTTAGCTATGTATGATTTGAATGATGAAAGAACATGGATCATGGTTATGAATATTTGAAGATTTGGGATGGTGATTGGCAAGCCTACATTTATACCAGTTAAGGACTTGGAGATGGGGTTTGAAAAGATGGTAAAAATTGCCCATTCTTCTGGAGGTAGAATCTTAAACTTCTATCTAGCTTTAATGTATCGTTCCAATTTATAGTTATTATTCTCCAACTAATTGCAGTATACAAGCAGGAGGGAATTGAAGAAAAATTTAAAGCTGAGGTCAGCTTATTGATTTTACATTAAAATTTCATATTATGTAGTTGCTAGGATTCACATAAATGAAACTAGCATATTGATGTATGAACTTTGTTATGGTTTTGAAGAGGAAGAAGTTGGTGCAAGGAATGAACTTTTATCTTAAAGTTGTTACATCAATCCCAGGCATTGACAATCACGATGCAAATGCGGTACATCTCTCTCTACAGTTTATTTATATTTTTACAAGCCTCCATTCATCATTGTTAAAACTCTGGTTTCTTGAATATATGTGTAAAATTGGTGAGAGTATAATCTTCCTTTTGTCTATTTACTGATTTGGGATAGTATACTATATAATAATAGTTTTGTCACATGCAAAACCGGAATAGCCATGCATATAGGTGAGTTATTTTGTTATTCTGATGGTTCAATTCAGCTGAGTCAAGCTATTGGTTCTGTCCAAGCAATTGCTAAGGCATCAAAAGAGCAAATTCTGGAGAACACAGATCTTTCCACTGACAAGGCAGAGATGGTTTCAAGGTTTCTCAGGGATCCAAAGTTTTACTTAAGTCCCAAGATCAACTAATCACGCAATAACAAAGGAATCAAGATTGTAGTTTTATTTGTTTGTTTACCCGAAAAGCACTGTGAACTGTTTTAATATGGGGTTTATGCTAATTCCTTTCTTATGTGAACTTCTGTATAATCTTAGTATTCATTGTTTCAATCAAACTATTAAAAAGAGTTAAAGATGGTACTATTACACCCGCAAGCAAATACATACAGCTGAAAAACAAATAAGCAACCAAACATAAAAAATAGAACACTAATTAAACCTACAACAAAGGAAATGTTGACAACATGAGAAAATTATAGTTAAGATTTAAGTATAAGAATACACTTCTTTGCAACTTGGGCGTTCTAAATTATTTCTTGCATCCTAGGGAGGCGGTCGAGATGGCGGCCGGTGAAGTATATGTGGTTGTGATGGGATATGAATAGAAACAGGAGGCTTCATGTGTGGCTGCTGGTTACTGATCTGTCCATTGGGTTGTGCATCTATTTGATGTTTTCGGTTTCTTGCAAAACTCATAACTGCAAGAAATAAAACTAGTAGGCTTAAATAAAACCAGTAGGCTTAAATAAGACCTCTTTCTTTGCATCCTTATTTTTTTTCTGATCGATCACTGTTTTGACATAAATAATTATTGTATACTAGCTCGTGAGTTGATATTATATATATATATATATATATATATATATATATATATATATATATATATATATATATATATATATATATATATATATATATATATATATATATATATATATATATATATATATATATAAACTTTGTAAGAGTTTTATATTTGTTTTATTATTTACAATAATTGATTTTACGCTTATCGGAATATAAAGTCTGTTTGTTTAGTATAAGTCTATTATTTTGAATAAGTGACTTTTATGATGACTTTTTGGCAAAATTTGTGACATGTGGATTTAGGGACAGGTTAACGGAACGCAAGTTCATCAAATTAGACTTTTATTACGTGTGAATATGTTTGGTTTAGCAAAGAAAAAAAGAAAAAAAAACCAAAATAAATAAATAAATAAATTAACATGTTTCTCTTAAAAAAAAGTGTTTTTGGTGATTTTTTTAAAGACAATAATATATTAATAAAGAGGTTAAAACTACCGAAATATAAAAAGAGACTATTAGTTAGCATATGAAATATTAAACAACCATAATATAAAGAAAAGCAAAAATATATCAAGAAAATCAAATAATAGAGAAGCACCGGAACAACTACAAACTTTTTTTTTTACTTATACCGATACTCCTACCGTTATATAGATTTGCCCATTCTGCCTTGATCTAATGGTTGGGAAAAAAGGATAAACAAAATTTGTATTAAAAAATACACAACATTAAATGGATTTTTTACCAATATACCCCACTTTTTCAAATAAATTCCCAAAATAACCCAGTTTTCAAAAAATTTCCCAATATACCCCACTTTTAGAGGGAGGCGCCAATTGGATTGGCGCCCCCTCTTAAAAATTGCAAGGAGGCGCCAATTGGATTGGCTAGGGCACCTGCCCTAGCCAATCAAATTGGCGCCTATGTGTAATTTTTAAGAGGGGGCGCCAATCCAATTGGCGCCTCCCTTAAAAAAGCCTCAAATGAAAAAACTTCCAACATGAAAGTTGTAGATCTTTTCAAGAAAATGAATTTGGATATAAATTTTGCATCATTTGGATTTTTTATTAGAAAGTTATGGGCAGTTGAAGTTGGACTTCTGAGTTTTTTAACTGTTATCTGAGTCATAATGTTTTGTATTATTGCATGTGTTTCTTTTAGGAATATGAATTTTTGTCCAACATAACATTTGAAGTAGACATCTTAAATTTTCCATTGCACTTGGTCCCACCTCAAAATAATTAAAAATGACTGAGTTAGGTCCCTGCGAACTTGACCCAAAATTAGGGTTTCTGTCAAAACAAGTGTATGTGAATTTTGCCAAAAGGGACCAACTTCAAGCCCTTTAGTTTGAATGATAAAAGCCTCAAATGACAAAACCTTCAACATAAAAGTTGTAGATCTTTTCAAGATAATGAATTTGGACTAAAGTTTTGCATCGTTTACAATTTTTATGAGAAAGGTATGGGCACCTGAACTTGGACTCTTTGACATTTTATCTGTTATCTGACCTATAATGTTTTGTATTATTGCATGTGTTTGTGTTAGAGTTATGAATTTTTGTCCAACATAACAAGTGAAGTAGACATCTTAAATTTTCCATTGCACTTGGTCCCACCTCAAAATAATTAAAAATGAGTGAGTTATGTCCCTGCGAACTTGACCCAAAATTAGGGTTTCTGTCAAAACAAGTGTATGTGAATTTCGCCAAAAGGGACCAACTTCAAGCCCTTCAACATAACAATAACAAGTCCTTGAATTAGGGTATCTTACCTATAAATTTTTGTATTATGATATGTGTTTATTTTAGAATTACGAAAGAAACCTAATGTTTGGAGTTTACACAAAGATAAATTAGACATAA
The DNA here is from genome assembly GCF_024323335.1 of Lathyrus oleraceus. Taxonomy (NCBI): domain Eukaryota; kingdom Viridiplantae; phylum Streptophyta; class Magnoliopsida; order Fabales; family Fabaceae; genus Lathyrus; species Lathyrus oleraceus. The sequence goes on from NC_066579.1 coordinate 31,329,393, forward strand.
TACGAATTGATATTAATAAAATTTGGATTTTACACAATGAATCCTAATGGTGATGACCGGGATCACCTAACCGACCTTCGGTCCCACATCCCCTAGCTACCCTAACCCTTGGCCTTAACCCACGTTGACGATTCTGCACCGGTGGTTGTTCATCTGATGGTCCAGGAGCGTCATTACCTCCTACAGGAGAAGATCCGTTGAGGTATTCAGCCAACTCAGCATAGTCTTCAGTATTCAATGATGGTGTACCGGCGTAGCTGAGCTCATGACCCATGCCAGAGAAGTTGGGGTGTGGTTGACTCATGGATGGGCGACCAGGACGGTTGAAGGGGGACATGGGTGACAATGATGGGTCTAGGAAAGGTTGGAAAGGTTGTTGGGGTGTTTGGAAGAGATATGGTTGTGGGATGTTTTGGTATTGTGATGTTTGGGGTTCTTGGTTACGGTAGGTGATGGGGCGGTTAGTGTTTTGGGTAAGGCGACTTTGGTAGGGTGATGGTGTGGGTGCGAAGCGATGTTCGGTCGAAGGTTGATGGTCCATTTGTTGGTGGTGGTATGGGGGATGTTCTTGGTTTTGGGGTTGGGTGAATGGCATGTTTTGGTTGTATGTTTGTGTGTTTGTGGAACGGAAAGTTTGTCGGATAGGTGGTTGTGAGTAACCGGGCTGAGAATGTTGTTGGGGGTTAGATGTTGAGCCTTCTTGTGTGTAACTTGTCTGGCATGGGTCGTAGAGGTACATATCATCGGCGATGAATTGAAATCCAACTGATCTATACCAAGCCATATAAGTACGACTTGGTTTTACCTCATTTGGCATGACTGCGTCAGTTAAGACATGGTCATGACGGTGCTTCCACTTGCGACACTCTGATCTTACGAAGGTTTGCCAAGGGTTGTAGTTCCATTGGTCGTTCACTTTACGCATATGCCATTCTCCTAGGCTAGCTGGGGGATCTGGGATGTTCTGGACCATACCAAACTGCAGCTTCACACGATCGGTGTTGTGCAGCTCCACTGTTGTGAACCGTATTATCGGTGTGCATGTTGTCCATACGGCTGCGTCTTCAGGGTTGATCTGATGCTCATGATCCATATTAAGGTATGGACGCCAAATGAACTGAAATGTTAAAGACAATAGGATTTAAATGAATGTAGAAAAAGTCAACATAATATGAAGAAATAATGTAATTATTTTGCTTACGTCTGCCGGTCGAAGGTGATCCAACAGGTTGCGATATTGAGTAATACAGTGTCTCGGACATCTTTTGTAATTCATACCGCGCGCCGACCATCTACACCAAAAAGTTAAAATGAATTAGTTATGGGTAATAAACTGTAAGGAAGGAAGTAAAGATATAGCAATTTAAACAACTTACTTTTTTGCATATGGAAAAGTGAAGGGGTTGTTATTGACCGGTGCTAGAGACGGTAGTCTTGACCATCCCCATGCTTGTAGCAAAACAGCACATCCAGAAAATGTAGAAGTATCTTTGTGGGAGTTTTTGCACAAAGAACTATAGAGATAGGCTAGACATGCGGATCCCCAACTATAACTACCTATTCTATCTATATGTCTAAGTAAAGGTAAGTACATAATATGCATGCTAGAACCACTACCTTCGGGAAATAAAAAGGATCCTATTAACAACATAATGTGTAACACCTAGTTTTGATGATTCGAGCATCTTCGGTGGAATGCTCATCTAAATAAAAACTATTATAATATGACTTTAGGCGTGAAAGTAGTATACCTTGTCCCCTAGCATTATCATCTAACAAATCAGTGTTTAAAAGCTCCATGCAAATTGAATTTGGAAAGTTGGTTTTACCATTAACAGCTTTGCCTTCAATTCGTAGTCCTAAAAGCATGTAGACGTCTTCTAACGTCACGGTACACTCACCGGTTGGAAACCAAAATGTGTGTGTCTCTGGCCTCCATCTTTCGCATAAGGCTAAAATGAACTTGTTATCTATAGACCAAGACATAATTTTGCTAAGGTGACCAAAACCGGCGAGTTCAACATAAGGTTGAATCATCGGGTCCATTGGGACAAATTCGTGGACTCGAGTGCGAAACCTTGAGACATCCTATAATAGAAATAATGTAACACTTGACTAAGTCGGTATTTCAAAATAAAATGGGGTTGGTGGAGATGAAACATAAAAAAGAAGTATAAGAAAAAACTTACGTATGTCGCGATGTTTGCAACTGTTCCTCTGTGTGCTTCGCCCATTGTTAGTAAAGACATATTGTTGGGGAGTTGGTGTAGATGAAAATGGAAGATTTTGTTGAAGATGAAATTGTAAAAGAAGTAATGTAGATGAAGTAGTGAGAAATGTAGATGAGATAGTGAGAATGTTGGTGTGGAAGAATTGTTGAAGGAGTGGATCAATTTATAGGCAAATGGAGGACTGCATGGAAAATTGTGTTTGCATGGTGTCTCCACCTCATTTGGCGACCATTTACAACATTAAGGAGGTGGCGCCATTCAAATTGGCGACACCATAGGGTACATGCATGCAAGGCTAGTTCTGAATGCTTGGTTTCGAGGACTGACTACATGGGGGCGCCATTCAAATTGGCGACCATGTACAAGCCTTAAAGGTAGGCGCCAAACCAATTGGCGCCACCTTCTGCATGTCTGACACGTGGCATTATTGTCTCCTGCATGCTGAACAAAACACTTATGGATGGCTTGCATAATTGACACTTCATCTCTGACCATCTTAGGTGTCCGACACGTGTCTGTCTTGTCTCCTGTATGCTGATGACTACCTTCTTGATAGCTTGCCTGGCTGACACATCAACTCACACTGTCTTGCAGGATTGACACATCATCTCAGAGACGTGGCTCTCTATTATCCTGCATGCTGAATACTCACTTCTGTCTTGCATGACAGACACATCAAGTCTTGACTAGCTAGCATGCTTGACACATCAACTCACACTGTCTTGCATGACAGACACATCAACTCTTGACTAGCTAGCATGCTTGACACATCAGGTCACACTGTATTGCATGACAGACACCTCATCTCTGAAATTACTTGCATGCTTGACACGGTATCTCAGACTAGCTTCAATGTGAGACACTGATACCATCTATTTAAGTGTCTTACTATCACATTCATCTGCACTTGCAAAATCCTTTTCATCTTCACTCACATTCATCTTCACTCACATTAATACTTATCATCTGCAAAATACTTAGCATCTTCACTCACATTCATCTGCACTTGCAAAATAGTTTTCATCTCCAAAATGTCATCTTCATCATTATACAGTATCAACGTTCACTGCAACGGTGAAACTTTTGAGTCTGAGATTCATGGTTTTTGTTTTAAAAACACTGATACCATTAGAGTCACGATGAAGAGAAATGCAACCTTTTTGCATTTCAAAAAAAGAATACAATCCTTCATAGCATCAGGTAATGTGTCAAAGATGACATATCAGAATCCTATATTTTTTGAGAATGGTCAATGCAAGTTTTTCCCCCTAAAGATACGAGACGATGAAGATGTTGAAAGCATGTTTCTTAGTCATGAACATTCAGGCATGGATTGTATCGAGTTGTACATTACTCTACAACCATGTATACCGTCTCAACAGTCTCAACTAACAGATCAGGATCCAGCTGGTGGAGATGCTGCAGATGATGCACAATGGTCAGATGAACTCAACCCAGAAGCAGAAGTAGAGGTCGACGTTATTGATGAAGAAGAAGAGGAGACTGAGATACAGGTTGATCACATCCTGAATAACGACGATGAAGATGAGGCTCAACCACCACCAATACCTCCTACTCATGCCTATATTCCTCCTCAACATATGACAAATATGGCTCTTAACGACGATGAAATGTCCGACAGTGTCTTCTATAATCCGTATCCGAGACCAGTAGGCGAATTAAAGGTGGGAGACATGTTTCGTACCAAAGAGGAATGTGTCTTGGCAATCAAAAAATACCACATGAACAACTTTGCTGACTTTACGGTGAAACGCACTGATTCTAGAAGGTATGTTATCGAATGTCGTAACATGCTTTGTAAATTTCGTTTGGCTGCATCTTACAAGAAGAAAAATGACTCTTGGGAGATCGCTTCAATAGACCCACCACACAGTTGCGTCGCAACAACCGTTGAACAAGATCACCGTAAACTGAGCACAGCTTTGATATGTCGAGACATTCTGCCATTGGTAAATAAAGACCCATCAGTGAAGGTGAGTATAATTATATCCCATATCCGAACAACATATAATTATACTCCATCTTACAAGAAAGCATGGATTGCGAGGACAAAGGCTGTTGAGCAGGTTTTCGGAAACTGGGAGGACTCATTCAAGGAATTACCACGGTTTTTATGGGCACTAAAAACTTATGTCCCAGGAACTGTGGCAATTCTGGAGACAGTGCCAGCAATGATGCCAGACGGAACCTGTGCTACAGGTAATAGAATATTTCACCGTCTCTTTTGGGCATTTGACCCGTGCATCAGAGGTTTCGCTTTCTACAAACCTCTCCTACAAATTGATGGCACTTGGTTATACGGAAAATACAAGGGTACGTTGCTCATGGCAGTTGCACAAGACGGTAACAACAATGTATTTCCCATTGCCTTTGCTCTTGTTGAAGGTGAAACGGCTGGTGGATGGGGTTTCTTTCTTCGACATCTCAGAACGCATGTCGCTCCACAAGCCAATCTATGTTTGATTTCTGATAGACATGCTGCCATTGAAAGTGCCTACAACAACCATGACAACGGATGGCATGATCCTCCTTCTACACATGTCTACTGTATCAGACACATTGCACAAAACTTCATGCGTGCTATAAAAGATAAGAATCTTCGCAAGAAGGTGGTGAATGCTGGGTATGCTTTAACTCAACCGTCTTTTCAATATTATCGTGATGAGATTCGTCTGTCTAATGAAGACGCGGGGAGATGGATAAATAACATCCCAGTTGAGTAGTGGACAAGAGCATTTGACGGTGGTCGTCGATGGGGCCACATGACAACAAACATTGTGGAATGCATGAACGGGGTTTTCAAAGGAATTCGAAACCTGTCGATAACCGCCTTGGTAAGATCAACCTATTATAGGTTGGCTTCTATGTTCGCAACCAGAGGTGAAAGATGGAGTGCAGTGTTAATGTCTGGACAAGTATTCAGTGAGTGTTGCATGAAGGTCATGAAAGAGGAGAGCATCAAAGCTACGACACACGCTGTAACAGTGTTTGACCGTCAAAGACAAAATTTCAGCGTCCAGGAAACAATGGGCAACAGCGACGGGAGACCAAACTTAGCCTACGCGGTTAAACTACACAGAAGTTGGTGCGATTGTGGAAAATTTCAGGCCTTCCGCATACCTTGCTCCCATGTCATTGCAGCATGCGCTTATACTCGTCAAGACGCTTACACCCATTTATCTGATGTGTACAAGGCAAACACCATCATGAATGTATATAGTCAAAGCTTTTCAGTACTACCAATGGAGGATTACTGGCCTCCATATGAAGGAGATATTGTTTGGCACAATGAAGAGATGCGTAGAAAGAAGAAAGGAAGGCCAAACAGCACACGTATCAGAACAGAGATGGATTCCACAGATAAAATGATAAGATTATGTAGTATCTGTCGTCAACCAGGACACAACAAAAATAACTGTCCCAATCAAGGAGCATCATCTAGATCTTAAGATTTTTGTAACATTTTATCTAGACCTTAAGCTTTTTGTAACATTTTGTCTTGATCTTATGCTTTTTGTAACATTGTATTTCTGTAACAATCAATCAATATATATCATTAAGTTCTTGTTACAACGAGTTTCATAACCAACATCAGTACAAAACATCTGAAAACATAAATAATTCTAACTGATTACAACAATCAAATTAATGTCGTCTCGACCAAACATCATTTCCCTAGCATCCTTATCAGTCTTCATTCGCACCCAACCAAAGATACTGTCAAGTCTCTCAATACTTCTGATTTTTTCCCCTTCTGGTATTTTCCCGTCTAACCATCGAACCAGCTCCCTCTTCAGTTGATCTAACGTGGTGATGTTCCAAAACAGCATCAGCAATTGAGGTTTGTCTCTCGCATAAATCACCTTACCGTATCGGCGATGAACACCAAACATGATAGCCAAATGATTATATGAGTTGTGGAACAATAGGTCACACAACGCATCTATTTATAAGACAAAAAAGGCATTTTATGAGGGACTCGCCAATTGAGTTGGCGCCTCCTTTTAAAACATACACATAGGCGCCAATTGGATTGGCTAGGGCACCTGCCCTAGCCTAGGGCACCTGCCCTAGCCAATCCAATTGGCGCCTCCATTCAAGTTTTAACAACAGTCGCCATATGAACAAATTTCATGTTCATCAAAAATCCATTTGAAACTTGGAAGCTCATCATTCATTTCAAAACATTATAGATCATTTTGACAGAAACCCTAATTTTAGGTCAACTTCGCAGGGACCTAACTCACTCATTTTTAATTATTTTGAGGTGGGACCAAGTGCATTAGAAAATTTAAGATGTCTACTTCAAATGTTATGTTGGACAAAATTTCATAACTCTAAAAGAAACACATCAAATAATGCAAAACATTATAGGTCAGATTACAGTTGAAACCCTAATTTTAGGTCAACTTCGCAGGAACCTAACCCACTCATTTTTAATTATTTTGAGGTGGGACCAAGTGCATTGGAAAATTTAATATGTCTACTTCAAATGTTATGTTGGACAAAATTTCATAACTCTAAAAGAAACACATGAAATAATGCAAGACATTATAGGTCAGATTACAGTTGAAAAACTCAGAAGTCCAACTTCAACTGCCCATAACTTTCTCATAAAAAATCCAAATGATGCAAAATTTATATCCAAATTCATTGTCTTGAAAATATCTAAAACTTTCATGTTGAAGGTTTTTTCATTTGAGGCTTTTTTAAGGGAGTCGCCAATTGGATTGGCGCCTCCTCTTAAAAAATACACATAGGCGCCAATTGGATTGGCTAGGGCAGGTGCCCTAGCCAATCCAATTGGCGCCTCCTTGTAATTTTTAAGAGGGGTCGCCAATCCAATTGGCGCCTCCTCCTAAAAGTGGGGTAGATTGGGAATTTTTTTGAAAACTGGGTTATTTTGGGAATTTCTTCGAAAAAGTGGGTTATCTCGGTAAATTTGCCACATTAAATGGTTAAATTAAGTTTAATGGTTGGAAATTCAGCAGGAGAGATGGCAGTAGAAGAAATGCATGAGAGAATCTATTTTCCAGTTAGACTCATACCTTTATAATTGATTAAAAATGACAATTTTTTTTATATTTTTAATTAATTTATTATTTTATATTTTTACGAGACTTCCAAAAATTGTATCTCTACGCATCCGTTTCGAAAAACTTTGAAAATGATTTTCGGTATGCGTTTTTTCGGTATCAAATGACTTTATAAAAAGTATTTGATTTATACTTAAATAAATTTTGAAAGACTTGCTAAAAGAGTTTCGGTGTTGTCTGAAAAAATGTATTGTATTGAAATACTTGTCAAATGTGTTTCGGTATATATCTTCGTGTGTTACGAAAGTCTTTTAGACAAGATATATACTGTATAAAATTTGTATACCAAATCACTATTATCAAGATGTCCGGTTTGCTTTTTTAAATTTATTTATTTTTACAATTTTATTATGTTGCAAGTATGAAAATTCTTTCACAAATATGTGATAAAAATCAAATATGGATAGATACTTCTTATGCATTTTTAATTACTCAAAGATTTGGTACACAAGAATAGGTGATAAGGTGGACTAAACATATTGGAATCTGATATAAAGTAACTGTCATTATCGCTCGTTCAGATACCAAAACATGCAAGAGAGGGAGAAACAATAAAGTAATATTTGGTTGTGATAAAAGTGTAAAATACAAGGATATAGATAGTGGAACACAAAATGCGACTAAAAAATGTGGCTGTCCATTCAAAATCAGGCCGACTCCGGTAAAAGATGAGTTTGGATGGAAGATTGATGTAAAATATGGAGTTCATAACCATGATTTACCTAATAGATTATAAGGTGATTCCTTTGTTTGCAAGTTGACCACAAATGAGAAGCAACATGTTGTTGATTTGACAAAGAGACATGTTCCACCTAGACACATATTGTTTTTCTTGCAAGAGCGAGATCCGGAAAATGTCACTCGGATCATGCAAATATATAAGCATAAGAATATGATGCTAAAAAAGATAAGATATCCTAGAAGTGAAATACAACATTTGCTTAAACTTATAGATGACGCATGCAATGTTTATTGGAGTAGAAAAGGAGATGACTCGGAAGTTCTGAGAAATATATTTTGGTCTCATCCATATTCAGTTAAATTGTTGAATATTTTTCCTATTGTGTTAGTTATGGACATCACCTACAAGACAAATAAATATGGACAACCTCTGTTTGAAATTATTGGCATGACATCAACCGAGAAATTGTTAGCAGAAGTGAGAGAATTTTTGATGATAGACTCATTTGATCCTCAGCCACCAGAGAAATGGCTGACTATGCCAGATATAGGTTACTTGATAGCGAATCGCTATAACTTCATACTTATATGTTTAGGAAATCCGTGCATGACTTTCTTTTCTATGACAAGTTCAATTCATCAAATATCTCCATTTATTGCACCAGTTTTGCAAACCAAAGTCATTGGGTTGAGGTACTTAGTTTATTTTATTTAATATATGACTTACTTTACTATTTTTAAAAATATATGGCTTAGTGTTTGAATTATTTTTCTAATCAAGTAAACATGAAAAATAGGTTTGCGCTGCCACCAATCATATTAGATTGGAAGAAGTTTCATTGTCCAGCATCAACATCTTGGATGTTAGGCTTTATAGGACGTCTACTACATTAATAACTACTTACGCATGTATTACCATCTTAGTATACTATGTCACTGCGTATTAAAATATGTAATCAAAATATGAATATTAAATTATATCATTGAATTTTAATTTCATATGTCTCAAGATCACATAACTTATGAGAAATTAAACATAAGTCTAAAAGTTAATACATATGAAAAGTATAAACACAAATCAATGTGAGCGAGAAATGTTCAAAACTTCAAATAAGTCTGCAAACTATGGGTCATCCTCGTCAGTATCAACTTGTTAGAGATAACGATGAAGCAAGATAGAAACACGAGTCCAACTAGGATCAGGTGGTCCTGCTTCATAAATAGGAACTGGCACCTCTCTTGGCACATCAAGAGGGGGCGATACCAACCGAGGATGTGAAATATGATAATATCACTCCAAGTATCCATCATCTGTATCATATGGAGTGATGGCTAATGCTATCTGACATATCACATAAACGAAGCTCTGATGGTAACAAATCCACTCAACACCAATATCATCAACCATCATATAATCAAGAGGTGATGGTGGAACATATTGCCTATATCCAAATTGGCCAATACATCTATCAGGAAAGTATGGAACAACTGTGTCACCCCATTTCAGACATCGCATGTGCAAACATAACTCGTCAAATTGGCGCTACACTCCATGATCCTCGAATGGGTGCCATATGTTGTTAGTAGATGTCAGGTCGTCCAAAATAGGTCACAACTCATCCATCTTTAGGACTCCTTGCTTATAGGACCATCTCATAACTCGAGGAAGACCATAATTATCGTCTTCTTTCCAATTCTCTCCTCTTTTTCCAAGTGTTGAAAAATACTCATGAATCCAACACTGTTACAAAATTAATACTATTAATAAACTAAATAAACTAAACTAATAAACTAAATAAAATAAATTAAAACATAATAAACTAAATTAAAATAAATACATGTAGGAGAGTAGGATATCCATCAAGCTACTTGCAAATAAACATGGAAACGTCTCTGAGATATCTGTAGAGGATAACCAACGTTATTGTTCCCCAACTGTATCCTGAACATCTCTCCAAGTCCGTAAATAATAAGAGGTATCCTGCATTGACAAGCGTAAAAGTCTTGTCGGAAAAAACTATAAAACCCACTAACATTAGCATATACACTCTAGTCACACACTCCCATCTAGAAGCATCTATATGATCTTTGAATAAATCTTATAACCACTTCAACTTATAATAAGCATCCCTGCATCTACAAACATGTCTTATTGCCTCACTCTGTGACACTCCTAAGTAAACAACAACAAGTTCAACAAAAACTTCTTCAGTGACATCTTGAGGGCTCTAGAACACTCCCCTGATGGGCAGGTGAAGTAGACAAGATACGTCGTCCAGAGTATTAATTCCTCACCAAATGACATGTGAAATGAAGATGTCTATAAATTCCATTTCTCCATAAATGTTGATATCAGATTTATGTCTATCTTCGTCAAACTCGTTCTCTAATGTGAAGATAGACCAAACCGACTAATCCAACTCTCCATATCTGGTGGAAGAATATGAGCAACCCTCGCTATAAGCTTCAACCCATGTCCACCAATCTCTAATTCTTTATTTGGACCTCTCTCCTGAAAACAATTAAAAGTACACATATTATAAAACACAATATTAAAAATTCAAATATTATTAAATATAAAGTAAATATCATTTACTTAACTCACCGAACCATAAATGTCGAGCAACGTGATGCTCGTACTTTACCAAAAGAGACGTACCGTACGACCCTACTGGAAAACCAATCGGTTGTGGTGCAGATACAAATGCACCAACATGCTCTTCCTCACCTGCCAACGTTGATGGAGCACCCCATCCTAAACCACAATCTAGAATCCTATTGTCCTTGCCTCATGTTTGCGCCACAGTCAAAATAGCTAAAAAAAACACATAAAAAATTATTTAAAAAATCATTCCGGAACACATTTTGAAAGAGTTTCAGTTAACAAATTTTTCAAAAAATCAGAACATATTTTGGAATATTTTTGGTGAAAGTTTCGCTAGATCGGAAGACATTGCAAATGAGTTTCAGTATGTAGAATAAAAACCAAATGACTTTTCCTATGAGTTTCGATGAAAGTGTGAAATCGGAAGACTTACTGAATATGTTCTGGTTTGTAATATGTGAACCAAAAGAGTTGATAGAAGCGTTATGGTATGAAAAGTAAAAACTTATGTTTCGGAAGACTTAAAACGGGAGTGAAGGAAAAATGAACTTTTTTGAAAGATAAACTATTTATACGAAGGCATTTTGGTCCAAAAAAATATAACGTAAGGATAAGAGAATATATTGATGGGGTAAAATTTCCAAAACTAAGTTGGATCTCATAATCAAGTAGTTAGAAACATCATCAGTAAGATTCAAGCTAAATTTTAGACTCATATAACCACCATCAACATATCAGAGGTCATTAAGAGAGGACTAAAAACCAAAAAATCATAATCAACCTTAAATTCAATAAAAACACTCTTATTATATCATTCGAGTTTGTTTCAGACCAGAAAACAACATTTTAATATTTTCCATAATTTTAGCAATTTTAGTTTTATTTTCCACAATTTTAGCAATTTCTGTTTTACTTATACTTTTGAATATTTTCAGTTTTTCCAGTATTTCAATACTTTTGGGATGTGACCATCAATTATCTTTTATCATAATAAAATTCGATAATTTTCTATTTTTGGTGGACTCCATAGTTTTATCTGACATGTTTGTCTCTTGCAAACTTGTGTTTTCGTTCTAGGCTCAATGCTTGCAAACTTTGTGATTCTGACTGTGTCAGGTGGCATCAGAAAAGGTTTTCTCCTATTTCTCTTTATAGCTTAATCAGGCACGGGAGATCAATCGGTGACCAGAGCATACCTTGGGGGAATTACCATGACTTTTACCATGACCCTAACTACTTTAAATGAACAGATGGCAACTTTAACAACTAAGATGAACAACTAAATCATCAGTAAGACTCAAGCTAAATTTAGACTGATAGAACCACCATCAACAGATCAGAGGTCATCAAGAGAGGACCAAAAACAAAAAACCATAATCAACCTTAAATTCAAGAAAAACATTCTCAACTATTCGTTAAGGTGGATAATATGGTTCTGAAGTCAGTCAAAGAAAATACACGAGTTCACCTCTATTCTACCTAGAAACTATTTCCCAAAAAAAATACTCTTCCCCTCCACTTCTTTCATAGTTGTTTAAACACTGTTAAAGATACTAATATAAAAAGGTTGGTTGCACATATCGAAGAAGAAGTTGCGCATCAGAAAAGTTCGGCATGATTTGCGCAAGTTTGGCGTCTAATGTCAGAATGAATCTTATTATACCATTCGAGTTCGTTTCAGGCCCAAAAACAACATTTTATTATTTTTTGTAATTTTTGTTTTACTTTCCATAATTTTAGCAATTTATGTTTAATTTATATTTTTGAACATTTTTAGTCTTTTCAGCATTCCAATACTTTTGGGACATGGCCATCAATTATCTTTCATCATAATAAAATTCGATAATTTTCTATTTTTTGTGGATTCCATAGTTTTATCTTACGGGTTTGTCGCTTGCAAACTTGTGTTTTCATTCTAGGCTTAGCGGTTGCTAATCCTTCGTGATTCTGGTTGTGTCAGGTGGCATCAGAGTAGGTTTTATCCTATTTATTTTTGTATCTTAATCATCCATGGGAGATAAATTAGTGACCAGAGCATACCTTGGGGGAATTACCACAACTTCTACCATGACCCTAACTACTTTAAATGAATAGATGGAAACTTTAACAACTAAGATGAAAAACGCCAACAATAATGTGAACTAGCGAAGAGACAGGAGAAGAGAACCAATTAATGTTATACGGGGTGGAAACTACCATGTTGTTATTGCTGAAAATTTGAGTTGTAGAGAAGAAGAACCTGACGAGGAAGAGATTGTTGATCATGGGAATCAAAGGTATATCCATGACTATTGAGTGAATGGTGATATTCCATTGTTCTATTGAATGATGGGAGTGAAGGAGTTTATGTATTGGAAGATCAACATTGAAAAACTCTTCGATGTTATCGGCATCCCTGAGAACAAGCAAGTTAAGATGGCGCCGATAAGGCTGAAGAGTACTATAGCTATCTAATGTTGTTGTCCATAAAAAAAGGCAAAAGAAGGGGTCAATCAGAACTTGGCGAAGAATGAAACAATTGATGTTGGAGCAGTTTTTATTAGAGGATTATGAATACATTACATATATGATGTATATTTAGTGTGTTATGGGAAAGATAATTGTGACAGAATACACAACTGAGTTCCTACATTTTCTGAGTGCAATTAACTAGGAGAATCAGAGAGACAAAAAGTGGCTCGATACATCAATGTCTTAAAGGGATCTTTGTAGAAGAATATGGGTTTATAGACTGTATGGGCTGTGAATAAGACATCCAATATAGATTTGAAGGTATAATTGATGGATAAATCCCCTCTAAATCTCTCATCTTTTAGGTATTTGCCCCAAAATATTTTTGAATCAGAATGCAACAAGGAAAAAAGTTCAACAACTAAGGATTCCAACCCTAGGAATAAGGGAACTAACAGCCTTACTGATGTGTAGTAGAGTACACAACTACAAATAATATATTTTATGATAAAGCTTTCACCTCGATCCACCAATAACCGAGGTATATGACCTAGCAGTGCCATCATTTATGTTTTTAAAAATATATACAACATATACCCTCGGTTACTACAAAAACCGAGGGAATATGACTATCAGGGAACTCGCTTCCGATCCCAGTTACTATATTTTATGTTTTATGTTTTATTTTTAATTGGTTTAGGGTCACATGACGCCTTTCCCTTTTTCTTTTTCTTTTTTAATTTTGTTTTACTTGCATTACCTTCGGTTATATTGGTCAACCAATGGGTAATATCTTTTGATCAATATTTTCAAATGTTTTTTTTTATATTTTGATATTATTTTTAATTATTAATTAATCTATTACATCATTTTTGTCTAAAAACCGAAGTGATAGTTATTTTAAATGAATTTCCATAATATAGCTCTATATGGGGATTTTTTTTAATTATTGATATATTCCCTCGTTTTTGCCTAAAAACCGACGTGTTTGTTCTATTGCATGAATGCTTTAGAGAGTTAGACCATGACTTTCCATTTACCTACCAACAAATATTCTAACTTCATCGTCATTCTCTTCACAAAAATCCTAAGCGATTTTCATCAACACTCTACCAACATCAACTCGAACATCATCTCTTTTCAAAACTCATTGAAGCACCGTCATTACATTTGAGGTACGTAACTCACCACTAAAATATTCATAGAACTATTCATATAAATAAACACATCACTCCATGCACAAGAGGGGGGGGGGGGGGGGGGGGGGGGGGGGGGGGGGGAATTGTGTGTTTAAAAAAACTTAAGTTTGATAATTTTTTTGGATCATTATCAGAGATTAAAAAAAACTTAGAAAACATTTTATAATTAAGCAGTGAAAATTTAAATTGTAGAAAGTAAAGATTTAAGGGATAGAGAAATAACACTAGAGTTTATAGAGGTTCAATAAAAAAAACCTAATCCTCTTACCAAGATTTGTTCTCGAGAGTATCGAATAAACTTAAAAGCTTTTTGTAGGTTGAACTCCTAAATCCCCCTTATACAAGGAAAATGAAGTTTGTGGCTAACTTTCAACCGAACAAAAAACAAGAAGTGAAGCGGCACGTGTTCCTTCCAAACAACGCATTGAAGCGGTTAGTCTTCTTTCTAAACAACAACTTGGAGCAGTTAATCTTCAAGCTTTAAAACTGAAATTTTAACACATGCTTATTACGAACCTTGGTGAGCTTTTATCACAGGTTGAACTCAAATTGAATCGAGGTTTTAATGGGCTAACCACAAACCTATAATATTTTATATCGGGCTAATCTCAAACCTTAGTAAGCTTTTGACTTGACTTAGCTTACGAACCGAAAAAGAGGTTTTATACACAATAACTACCAACCAACTTGAGATTCTATACCGAGCTGATCTTGAACCTATGAAACCTTTTGATGGGCTGAACTTTCAAACCTAAACGAAGAATTAATCACAAAAATCCCCAAATCAAAGCTCTTAACTGGTATAACTTCAAACTCAAACAAAAATTCCTAAATGGATAAATTATTCAACCATGGTAGAAACAAATTTTCCTTTGTGAATTTACAATTCTACCTTCCAAAATTATGCAATTGCTTCACTCACAAAATACCCTTCTCAAAAGCGCTATGACTATTTTTCTATGTGGTCGAAAGTGTGAAAATGTTTTATAGAGAAAGTAAGGTGTGAGAAATGAGAGCTCATATTTTCTAGATGTTAAAATATATGCGAAAGGTATTCTATTTATAGGTTAGAGGGAGGCACGGAAAAATAAAAAATTTGAGGCCATAGTTAATGAGTCAATCGACTGGCTTAAGGAACAATTGATTGGTAGGCACAAAATAATTGGTTAACATGTTTTAAAAGGTAAGATAAGATATCTAGTTGTTACCATTCACTAAGGCGTTGTCCTAAACGATTATGGAGAATTTTTACACTGATCAAATTGTTTGTATATAAGTGTCAATCGATTGGTGTCATACCCCAAAATTTATCCTATCTTCTTTCCACTTTCCAGCTGACCTTTATTCCTTAATTCATCTATATACTCATGCCATATTCATTCACTTACAATTGCATTTCTTAAATAAGTATCATGGATTCAAAGGTTGATGTTCATGGCACAAGTGTCTGAAATGTTTCTTTTTATGGTATTCTTGAGAATCAAGCCTATGGTATCTTAATGGTACAATTGACTGGTGTTAATCATTTCTCATGAGCTAAAAGCTTTGGAAATTTAATTTTGGTCTGTGACATTTATGGATTAGATGGACTACATCATGGCATTGGATCCGGGTAGGGATTGCAAGTGTGATGGGTTAATTTCTTCATGAATTTGGCCATTTGGTATGGATTCAAGACAAATTTTTGCAATTCAGACTCAAGTCAAAATTGCTTCCTTCAAATCCAAGATCCATTCAAGTTCATTCAAGTACAAGTTCAAATTTTCAAACCAAGATTTGGAGGGAAAATATTCTTCTAAAAAACACAAGAAATAATTCATTTTAAAAGGGATTTTTTCATTTCAAGAACATCCAATCTCATTACACAAAAAGTTCAAAATCCAAATTACACAATTTTGCATCATTTAACCCATAATTGACCATTGGTCAACTATTGACTCTTTGGTCAAATAGTTGACCAAAATCAACTGACTGTCCTAGACCCTACTTTTTCCATCCCCTCATGAGTCTTCCATGTTTGAGCTTCCAAATATTAAAGTTTCTTCATGGCCAAAACAAATTTCCAAAGTGTTGTTCATCTCACCATACACTAACCCTGTAAAACCATGCCACATTCAATACACAATGAACCACAAAGGTCAATGTCATACCCCAAAGTTTCCCCTTCCCTTTTTTCATTTTCATCTGACCTTTGGTTGGTGATTCATTTGCATTAGAATCATAGCACATTCATTTTACCATTTGCATTAATCACCTTGGACTCAAAGGTTCTTCTTATCCATGATTGGCAGAAAACTAGGGTTTTCCCAAGAATCAAGCCTAGGTGTCTTGGTTGATGCACTCAAGTGGAGAAGCTCACTTTGTGAATCAGAGTTCACAAAACCCTACTTTATTAACTTATAGAATTTATAGATCATATGTGTTGCATCTTGGTTTTGAATTTAGTCAGGGATTGCAAGTACCAATATGGTCAACCATGGGAGTTGGATTTTCAACTGATTAATCTCTATACGGGCTTTATTCATTACATTAGTCCACTATATGTTTGGTGCGTATTCAAGGCAAGGCTTTATTGTTCATCAAGATTCATATCCAATAGTTTAAGATTCACTATCTGTTAACCTCACAATCTCTATAAATTCATCAAATCACCCAGAATTTGGATATGCCGATCACTTCTTCAAGTCACTCTCAGATTCATCTTCCCAATCACTCTCAATTCTATCTATTTTCATCTCTCCGATTTCAATGCTTACATGCATTCAAGAACAACAAGCAACATCATAAGAAAGTGCCAACATAACAATTCCTATAGTCTAAAAAAGGTGGCGAAAAAGAAAGAAGAAGCATAAAGGGAAGGAGCTGCAAATTTCGAGTTTACCTGAATTCTTCGTGGTTATTCATCCTCTTCAACAACTCCTACAGAGACTGGGGAATACCTCATCCTCATAGGTAAGTCTTTCTCCATCCAATCACCTTGATTCAAGTTACCGTCATGTAGTGTTTGATATGAGGAACCAAAGCCCTAAGATATTAGGCTTGGATTCCTCTTCGTGTGTGTTTAATTTAGGAATTGATAACCTATGTTTCATGTGTTTTTGGTTTGATTCGATTGTTTGATTGAAGTATTGGAGGTTGTATTAGGGAAGAAGAGGTTGATATAAGTTGAATGATGCATGAATTGTGTGGTTTGAGCCTCTGTCGCTGCTGGTGGCAAATTCTGGCGTGGCGAAATGCATTTGAGAGCATTTGGAGTGAACACGTGAATGTAATGGACACTTATTGAACTATACGTTACTGACCCCTTCTTCTCGTTGGTCCTTTGATTGAGTTTTAATTGGGCCTTTGGCCCATGCAATTGCATATTGCACCCATTTCCATGATTTTGTGTTCTATTTATTTTTTTGGCATTTAATTCATATTTTGTGAAAATTAACAAAAATAGTTTATTATTTAGAATTTAATCCCTAGTTTTTTGGATTAATTTTCTAAGTAGATTTTAATCATGTTCATCTTAATTCTAGGTTTTACTTTTAGAAATTGAAGCCTAATACTTTGTTTTTCATTAGAATTTAGGTTTAGAAATCCTTGTGCCTGATTTTTAACTGGATCATACCCTGTTTGATTAAGTTAACTAAAGCCTTCTTTGATCAACTAAATCCTTTGACACGTGTCTATTCCCTCCCTCAAGTCAATTTATAAGAAGTATCTTGATCACTTGATAAGACTAGTTCCCTGCATTGGAGTTGCATTGGATCTATCAAGATTTCACGCTTAA
The DNA here is from genome assembly GCF_024323335.1 of Lathyrus oleraceus. NCBI lineage: Eukaryota > Viridiplantae > Streptophyta > Magnoliopsida > Fabales > Fabaceae > Lathyrus > Lathyrus oleraceus. Next base: position 31,347,455 of record NC_066579.1, read on the forward strand.
GTCATTCAAGTCAATACAAGTCAGACAAACTGGAGACTAAACTACTATTCAAGCATAACAAAGGTTCTTCTTTAACACTTGTCATTTCTGACACTAATTGTGCCCCACGAGCCTTAAGCAAAGAAGAATTATGAGATGGGTCATTCATATCCTTATCTAGAGTACCTTTGAGTACGGGGCGTATGCCCTAGTACTCAATGTATTCACATTCGTTCATAGACTTTAAAGCGATTCAAGTCCAATAACTGATAAGTCTTCTTCCATACAGATGCTGCAGGCAAACTAAATATCAAGACCTTGACCATTATTGAGACTTATTCCTTTCCTTTCCCTTGTTCATTAAGACTAAAATCAATTTTGTAAATAAACTCAAAACACTTAAAAATACGATTAGAATTGTGCGCCACGAGCCTTCAGCAATGAAGGATGATGAGAGAGATTATTCCTATCCTTATCTAGAGTACCTTTGAGTACGGGGCATACGCCCTAGATACTCAAAGTATTCGCCTTCATTCGTAGACTTTAGTGAAATTCAAATCAAGACATTCTTTTCGAATCTAAAAGCAAACTCAGCTCATCAAATCCTTAGGGCATGATCTAAAAACCTTTTTAGAAAGGACATGTTACTTCCGTTCTACCATAAACGACACTTAAGCCTCCCATGCGCGAGCATACAAGTAATGTTTAATTGCTAGAATACGATCTAAGCGAGTCCGTTCTACCGCAAACAAATAAATGCTTAAGTCTCTCATGCGCAAGCATACAAGCAACAATAAAAACAACCAACAAATCTGTATTTTCTACCATGAACTAATAAGCTATAATTTCCTTATTGCACTTTGAGGATACGTAGCCACGTGGATCCAAATCCTTAGCGAGCATACTGTAGCACCTCAAATTTGCACCTCTCATTTGTACATTCATTTCATTTTTTTTAGGTCACTAACATCACATTAACATTGCATAAACATTGCATTCACATTACATAGTGCATTGTATTTCATCAGTCAAAACTGATCAGGAGAATCCATCTGTGCAAGAGAGCAAGGGTTTTCCATGAGATCAAAGCCCTAGAGTGGTTCCATTGAGCTTACATGTCCCAAAGACCATTTGGAAGCAATTTGGTCAAGTGTTGAAGGCTCAGAACTCATCAGTGCATGACCAAATCATCTGAGGCCCATAAAAGTCAACAAAAGTCAACTGCAAAGTCAACTGTGGATTTGGAGGTGGGAAGTGATTAGAGATGCTTCGTTCATGTTCAAACAAGTCTCATTTGACATTTCAAACATCAATATTGAAGAATTTGAAGTCAGATCAAGACTTTCCCAAAATAGCAAGTGACCTGTAATTTGAACTTTCCAAAAATGGCAAGGTTTTGGACCAACTTCAACTCAAGATTACATCTTCAATAAAGCTTCAAATGAAATTTTGTCCAACATTAAAGTTGAAGATCTTTCTCTCCCATTTCCAAAAAGTCCAAGATCATGAATTTCTCATATGTGGTTGAGGAGATATGATCCAATCATGGCAAAGTGTGTTTTAAAATTAAAATGAGCATAACTTTTTAACCAAAGCTCCAAAATGAGTGGTTCTTTTTGCATTTTGATCCTTATAACTTGTAGTTTCCAAGCATATCATTACATGGCTTAAATTCCATTTGCATAATCCTTGGCTTACTCATGATTTTTTTTGAAGGAAATTGCATAAACTCATGTTGGATGATCATGGGCATACAAAACCAATCCTAAAGCTTGCATGGGATGTGATTAAGTTGATTTGGGCCAGAATTTGGCACTGTTCACGTGCTACTTCATGCATGGGGGTGAAAAACTCATTTTGCACTTACACCTTCAAAGTTGCTAATCACCTTTGGCTTTGGCTTAAACATGATTTAAACATCATTAGCATGAAGTATAAATTAATAATCATAACTGTTTCCACCATTAGGATCCATTTCAGATCTGAATTGCAAAAATCACCAAAATTTTCTCTCAATTTTTTTTTTTCAATTTCTTCACACAAGAGCTATTCCTGTTGCTTGATTCATGTTCATGAAGCATATTTGAGTAGTTTTGGACGTGGAATCAAGGCAAATCGTGGCATATTTGTTCAGATTCAAAGCTTGAAGCATCCATGGCATTTGCAAATTAAGTTGGATTCGTGTGCAATTGAGCTTCAAATTCATCATCAACTACCTCTACAAGCATCCTAGAGAAGATTGGAAGCCTTACAAGCCTTGCATCACACGATTCCAAGTTCTGCTCATCAAGAAGGTCAGGATTCGACCTCTTTAATTCTCAATTTCATTAGGATATTTGTGTAGATCCTTAAATGGTGATGATTCTGGTACAAATTTTGAGTGAAATGGTGTTGTATTGTGAAAGTTATGCATGATTGATGTTTGAGTGTTCAACTTTAATTTCTTCGATTTGAGTAATATATGTTGTTCTTGCATGAATTATGGCTTGATCTTGCATGTACGTAGCATGATGATTCGTTTGGTGTAAAAATTATTGAATTCTGGAACATTTTTGATTTTCTGGAAATTTCATATGAAGATCTTCATGATCTTCATATTCCATATATGAAGCTCATGAGTTTCCAGAAATGGCCACGGTTTGGCTACGGCTTTGCTACGAGCTTCATGGATTAGCTACGAAAATGAATAGGCCACGGTTTCCATGATTCAGCAACGGTTTCCAGCGTTAGGGTTTAGACAAAACGCCATCGTTTTGGTTGGCGCGCTTGGAATTCAAAATTAGTGACCGGGTTCGATCCTGGCTGAAGGAGTTTTTCAAATGCCTTGCAATTTTTCTCACTTTCCCTCCCATTTTGCCATGCTATGTCCATTTCATTTTTCCAATTCTTTCCAAACTTCCAAAAATCATATAAAATAGAAAAATGCACCAATTTGATCCCAATTTTTTGCTATGTGTTCCTTATCCTGTCTAATTTTTTATGATCATTAAATTGCAAATTGTGCTTGGCTGAAAAAATGATTTGTCCTAGGGTGATTGAACATGTGTCCATTTATGATATTGCCTTGTTCCTTTGATCATAAAATGCTTGTTTCTTATCCAATGACTCTGAAATTTTGCGTGTAGATTCTAGACATGTTGAGTGACATTTTGGCTTTGGTTTGATATTTTTCCCATGCTCCCATTCTGTTTTATGCTCATGCTAACTTGGTGTGACAATTTGTGTCACACATGTGATTGTTTGAATTGTGCTATGTGATTTCCATGCCTAATGATGTCCAATGCTTCTGATTTTTTGTGTGATGTATGTTATGGATGTCTAGATTGCTCATGATTTTTTCTAGACTTTTTGGAATCATTTCTGTTTTGACTAAAATTTTTCATTCATGTTGACCATTTGGATGCTTTGAAATCACCTTTGATTTCACTTGATCATGAAATGCATTTGGTTAATGATTTTGATATGAGCCTTTTTAGGATATGTCAATATATGTTTGAAGTTGCTTTGTGTCAAGTTTGAGGTTCTGTTTTGACTTTTTTCTCCATCTTTGACCCTAGGCTTTGACCTAGTGGTTTGTGGCTTACATGTGGGCTTTGATTTCAGGTTTAAACATCCAAGTCCATAGTTGATGATGCTTCCTCATTTGAGCATTGATGTTTGCTCTTGATTACTAACACTTGTGTGTTTTGTAGGTTGATGCTAACTCATTTGAGTTTGCCTTGTGGCTTGCACATTGTGAACATTGTCTGTCTGTTTGTTATTGCCTGTTGATTGTTTGTCTGTACAGTTGAACTGATTGGTTTAGATTTTTCACAGGTACCTAAGTTGCTTAGAGTTCATTTGAACTTGCTTTGATTTGCTTGGTTGCTTAACCACTAAGGTATAATTCTGCTAACTTCATGTAGTCTGGAAGACCTGTCCTGTTATGTGGGCAGGCACCTGTCTGAAGCCCTCCTTAAGAGGCAATGCTTGTGAATGTTTAATTTTGTGCCAAGCAGGTAAAGAACTCTTAAGAGGCAATTGGCAGATAAAAGGGATGTGCAATCCATCCCCTGCTATTCAGTTAAGTCATTCATCCTGCTCACACCATTGTGTTGATGCATTGTGGATAATAACCCAAGATCATGTTGTGTCAGTCATTTGTGGAGAAGAGTTCCTACATTCTGAACTCCCACACTTTCATTTGTCTGAAGCTCTCCCAGGCCAGGGATAAGAGCTGTGAGGTCTTACCCTCACTTCCCATTTCATCTGCTTCACCCTAACTCTCAATGTTAGGGTTAAGAGCTACAAGCACCCCATTCCAGTTGGCTTGTTTCTACAACCTAGCCTTGTATGAGCCCAAATTGTTTGCATATAGTGTGTGTGCTTGCTTTATTGTGCTTGTATGTGTTTGATTGTGCTGTTTAGGATAGCTTGCTTCCTGTGCAAGTTAGGTTAGAAAACTCAACATAGAGATCATATGCATGACAACTTCTAGGCTCGAGTCGTAGTCTCCCTAGTAGTCTGTTATCTCCTTTTGTCTCTGGTTAGATTAGAAGTTCTTTCCCTGTTAAGGGGAACTACGTCGCCCTGATCCTCATACCAGATGAGGTACGTAGGCAGGAGATGAGCTGATCTCTCCGGGCGCCCTTTTTCTTTTTCAACCCCCTTTGCGTGTGTAGGAGTCTGACATAAGTCCAGCGATTGGCAGTTGGTTTTCTGTGTCTTGTTTGCTTGTTGGAGTCTGACATAAGTCCAGCGATTGGCAGTCGGTTTCCTGTGTGTGTGTTTGTTGGTTCGGAGTCTGATGTAAGTCCAACGATTGGCATTCGGTTTCCATGTTTGCCTGTTTGTGTGGAGTCTGACATAAGTCCAGCGATTGGCAGTCGGTTTCCTGTTTGTGTTTTGTCTGGCGTGCGTTAGCCGAGCTACGAGTGCTCTGATTCTTCTCTGGTCAGAGAAGATACGTATGCATAGGATGCGACATCCTAGCGAGCACGTTTCCCCCGTTCCCGAACTACGTCGACTCTGATGTCTGTGCTTGACAGACTACGTAGGCCCAGGATGCGTTATCCTGCCGAGTCCCGTTTCCAGCGTGTGTGCAGTGTTTGAGCAGTCTTTAGCAACCTTCTTTCTATTCCTTTCGAGCGTGGATCCCGTCGAGTACGACGGATGCGTAGGGGTGCTAATACCTTCCCTTCGCATAACCGACTCCCGATCCCATCTTTCTCTGGTCGCGAGACCATGTCTTTTCCAGGTTTACTTCGAGCGTTTCCTTTCCCTCCTTTGGGATAAATAACGCACGGTGGAGGCTCTGTTGTTTCGTTTTCCCGCCGGTTTTTCGCGTAATGCGACAGCTGGCGACTCTGCTGGGGATAAAGAGAAGTTGACCTCTTGCTGGTCCATCTTCCCTAAGCGAGTCACTCCTAGCGTTTTGTAGGATAGGATTTGGTTGCTTTTACTGCTTTATTTATTGCATTTATGATTATGATGTGATTGTATATATGTGCATTATATGTTTGCATGCATCATATCTTCATTATGCTGGCTGTGTGTCTGTCTCTCTGTGGGGTGGGAGTTACAAGAGGTAAAAGGCCCAATACCCAGGCTATGAGTGAACTCTAGGACACCTAGGAATAAAGTGATTCTTGGGAAGCGGGTGGTATTGCGCCACTTAGTGGAACTTGATATCACGAACAGTTCAGATCCTGATGGGGTATTATCGGTACATACATCGGGTGTGTACATGATGATATTCTATGAAAGGGTTGTTTATCCTGCGTTTCTATTGACCTTACCCTGACCTAGATGACACCCGTGAGTGGGGAGGGATTGAATCATTTGCAGGTACAGATGGTGACTTTGGTTCAGATGAACTTATGGGTACTTACTTCTGACACGCCGGAGTTTTGTCCGTGATATCTATCAGCGGGTTCCGTTTATTTCGGATCCCCGGGTTGAATTTGAAGATACTTGTTCAGAGGATCTGGTTGTCATCCGTTCAGTGGATCTCTTGTGATGATAGTGATATATTCCCCGGTTCCGTTTATTTCAGAACTCCCCCAAGTTGGATTTATGGTTACTCGGGCCCTCAGATGATTGTAATCAGTTCAAAGACTAGTCTAGTACAGTTGATCCTCAGATGACTTGGAGGATGGCACAGTGACCTGCCTGCATGCATTTGCATCATTCCCATTTCGCATTCATCTGCATTTAACCCATGTTTATCCGTATTCAGGGTGCATTTTTTTGGTTGAGATTCTGGTTGAGGGACATCCTGATGTCAATGTTATTGTGGAAATATTATCCGTCTCAATGAAGCTAGAATCAAAGGACAATGCCTCATACGGATAGACATTGCATGTGTGAGTCATATTAACCTGTTTTCTGTTTTGTAGGTGTCAGTATCTAACCAGTGCACATAGCTCCTCCGTTCAGATATCCGGCCAGACTCAACAAATCCAAGCTGATGGATCCATCCGACGTCGACATTCTCGAATTGAAAGAGATGATGAGGGAGTTGTTCAAAGTCGTGCAAGGGCTCGCCTTGGAGCAGAAAGCGATTGCTGAGAGGGTGGAAAGGATTGAGAAATGGCTGATAACGGAGAAAGATCAGGGAAAGGCTCCGTCATCCGTAGTAAAGAAGCCCTCTGGCAATGGTCAGCTCGAGAAGGAGGTTGAATCAGGGGGTGTGCAGGCCAAGAAAGAACGCGGTAAGGATCGTTACCACCCTTATGCTGCCACTGTAACCACTCCTGTTGGTAATCCACTCGTACAACAGCAACAACCACCACCTCAACAGAAGGCACCGAAAGTTAAGGGCCAAGTGAAGAAGGGGACGGATCGTTAGTTTGATAAGCCATCCGTGACTTATACCCTTCTGTTCAAGAGGTTGAGGGATCTTGGGTTAGTTCGGCCGAGGATATTGGTTCCTGTAGAACTGCATCAGAGGCCTGTAAACTACGATGAGAACGCCAGGTGCGAGTTCCATTCTGGGGCACCCGGACATAACATTGAGGGTTGTAGAGCTTTTAAGCATGTCGTCCAGGACATGGTGGATTCTAAGGCCATTAGTTTGGCGCCAACATTGAATGTTAACGCTAACCCCGTGCCAGGTTCCGTGGAGGTGAAAGTGATGTCAAAGAGCAAGAGAGGAATAGAGGTGACTGATGGAGATCAGTTAAAAACTTCAATGTCTATGGTCCCAAAACATCTGATGAAGAGTGGAGCTTTCCCTAGTGTTGATAACTGTTGTGCGGCTGTCGCCACAAATGGGTGTGTAGTAATGGGGGAAACGATCCAGAGAATGATGGAAGTAGAAATGGACGGTGAAAAATTTGAAACACCAAGTCAGGCAGTTGAAACCATCAAGGTAGAGGAGGCCATTCTAGCTGAGAAAGAGAAGAAGCTGTCCATTTCTTCTTACAAACAGGCCATGGAAGTGGTGAAGAACGGAGAAGCCCTGGGTTGGGGAAAGATCATAGACATTATGGTGAAAGCGGATATGTTCGGGGTTGACTATCAGCCAGACCAAGACTCGTCTGGACAGAACAGAGGACGTCGTCAACCGTTCACATTCATCAGTGTCGGAATGCTGGATCTAGGTCACGCCTATACAGTGGGTGAAGAGATTGACAGTGACCGCGAGCTTGACTCGTGGATAAAATCGTGCGTACCAGGGAACTGGAAGGCCTCAAAGATCATCACTCTCACTCATCATGAAGAGTAGTATTTCTGTTCTTCAATTCTGTTTGCATGAAAGCCATACGTTTTGCCTGAAAGGTAATGGTCCATTGTAAGGGCCATCTCATGTGTTTCATTGTGCAACATTTTGCATCATTAATAAATGGATGTTTTTGTAGTAAAAGCGGTGCTCCCTGTCTTTCATTTATTTTTGCAGTTTAAAAATAAAAAATAAAAATGGCAATGTTTGTTTTCATTTTCTTTCCTTTTGATCTGTCTTGTTCCGACCTCGAAAGTGACTATCCTCCTGATCTCATTGATAACAATTCGGTTACACCTTTGTATGACTTCGACAATCCGCTCTATCATGACCAAAGAAGAAGGCGAAGAAGATTGTGATCTGCTTGAATTAGCCAGGTTGTTGAAATAAGAGGAGAAGGTGATTTAACCGCATGAGGAGCGATTCAAGATTGTTATTCCAGGCACCGCCGAGGTCAGAAAGGAAGTGAAAATTGGGGCCGCTTCAGAGGCGAGTCAAGAGCAGAATGATAGCCCTGTTGAAAGAGCATGTGGATACCTTCGCCTGGTCGTGTCAGGATCTGCCAGGGTCGGATACCGATGTCGTTGTGCACCAGCTACCATGGAGAGAAGACTGTCCTCTAGAGAAGCAGAACGCCGGTGCCACGTATCAGAGTGACTTTGTTTCATGATATGATTCATCATGAAATTGAATGCTATGTTGATGACATGATAGCAAAGTCCCAAACAGAAAAGGGGCATCTGGTGGATCTGGCCAAGTTGTTTGACCGGATCGAGACAACTAAGACTGAGATTGAGTCCGAATCAGTGCACTTGTGGAGTGCTGTCCGGTAAACTGCTGAGTTTTATTGTGAGCGGATAAGAGGAATCGAGGTCGATCCTGCTAAAAAAAAAGAGATATAAAGAAGAAAAAGCAATACGAGAAATGCCTGAACCGAAAACAAAAGAAGATTCTTGGTTTCTTAGATAGATTGAATTTCATTTCACGGTTCATATCTCATCTGATAGCCACGTGGGAA